>NW_022589705.1:21938256-22229650 GCF_004348235.1 Phoca vitulina
GTGATCCAGTAGTTGTTTATCTCTCTTTTTCTCAGCTTCTTTATTTTCCATCATTTGGTCTTCTATCTCACTGATTCTTTCTTCTGCCTCATTTATCCTAGCAGTTAGCGCCCCCATATTTGATTGCACCTCATTGATAGCCTTTTTGATTTCTACTTGGTTAGATTTTAGTTCTTTTACTTCTCCAGAAAGGGTTTCTCTAATAACTTCCATGTTTTTTTCAAGCCCAGCTAGTATCTTTAAAGTGATGATTCTGAACTCTAGCTCTGACATCGTACTAATGTCCGTATTGAGTAGGTCCCTGGCAGTCGGTACTACCTCTTGTTCTTTTTGTTGAGGTGATTTTTTCCGTCTTGTCATTTTGTGCAGAGGAGAATAGATTAATGAGAGAACAAAATGCTAGCAGGGTAACAACGTCCCTAGAAAATATACTCTAAACAAATCAGAAAAGACCTGAAGCAGTGGGAAAAGAAAGGGAAAGAGAGAAAAAAGAAAAGGAAAGAAAAAAAGAAAAAAGAAAAAGATAAAGATAAAAACAAACAAAAGCAGAACAAGACAAAACAAAACAAAAACACAATGTGATCAAATATGATCAGGCTGGATTATAGATCAGTGCCACACACTAGATTTTGGGTGTATTTTGGTCTGTTAAAAGAAAGTCCCTCCCAAAATTTTAAAGAAAGAAAAACTTATATATGTACAAAAATAAGGGTTGATATGATGAAGGGATGGAATATGACTGTAAAGATGGAAATTATAAAAAATTTTAAAAAAGGATTTGATAAGTTGTTTGAAAAAAGAAAGAAGAGGATTAAAAAAAAAAAGAAAGAAAGAAAAAAGGGAGAGAATGTGATCAGGCAGGGGAGTAGAAAAAAACCATACACTAGAGATTTAGAGTATATTTTGATCTGTTAGAAGAAACTATCTCAAGATTTTAAAGAGAGAACAACTTATATATATATGCCAAAAATACGGGTAACTACTATGAAGGGATAGAATATGACTTTAAAAATGAAAAATAAAAATGTTTTTTTTTAAAAAAGGGATTGATAAGATGTTGGTTGAAAAAGGGAAAAAGAAAAATTCAAAAAAAAAGAAAAAAGGAAAAAAGAAAAAAAGACAGTTAAAAAAAATAATTAACTTTGAAAGACTAAAGAATCATGGTAAAAAAGCCATGAATTCTATGTGCAGTATTCCCCTAGCGCTGGAGTTCGGCCGTTCTCATTGATCGGTAAACTTGGTCTTGGCTGGCTGTTCTCGCTGATCTTCTGGGGGAGGGGCCTGTTGCCGTGGTTCCCAAATGTCTTTGCCGGAGGCAAAATTGCCCTGCCCTTGCCGGTCCGGGCTAAGTAATCTGCTCGGGTTTGCTCTCCGGAGCTTTTGTTCCCTGCAAGCTTTCCGTACAGCTTTGGAGGCGGAGAGTGAAAATGGCGGCCTCCCAGTCTCTGCCCCGGCGGAGCCGAGAACTCGGGGTCCCGCTCCTCAGCGAGCCCCCAGAGAAAAGCAGTCAGTCACTCCCGTCTCCCCGGTCTCCGGCCACACTCCGCGCTCACCCGGCCTGTGACCGCGCCTTTCTATCTGGCACCCGACCCCGGGTGGAGTCTCCAAACCCAGCAGATCCCCGCGGTGCACTCCCGCACCTCTCCTCCCGGGGGAAGAAGGTGAGTCTCCCCGGATCTGCCGCTTGTTGGGTCCCTGCTGGAGGAGCAGTGGCCCGACTGTGCCGTGGATCACGGTTTATAGCAACCCCGAGCTGAGAGCTTGCGCCTGGGCTCCGTCTCTGCAGCCGGCTTCCCTGCTCCGATACCTGGGAGCTCTGCCGCACTCAGGCACCCCCGGTCTTTCTGTGACCCCGAGGGTCCTGAGACCACACTGTCCCGCGAGGATTCCACCCCCCACTTCGCCACCAGAGTGACGTCCCTCAGTGGAGCAGACTTCTAAAAGTTCCGATTTTGTGCTCCGTGGCTCTATCACTTGTCAGAAGCGGCCGACGGAGGCCCCTCCCCCGCCGTCTAGCCTCCCGAATAACGCCTCGGATTCACTTCTCCGCACGTCCTACCTTCCAGAAAGTGGTCGCTTTTCTGTTCAGAGAGTTGTTGCTATTCTTTTCTTCGATCTCCTGTTGAGTTTGTAGGTGTTCAGAATGGTTTGATCCCTATCCAGCTGAATTCCTGAGAGGAGACGAAATCCAGGTCTCCTACTCCTCCGCCATCTTGCTCCGCCCCCCTCAGATAAACTAAATTTAAATAAACTTGAAATCCTGATTTAAAGATATAAATTAGGATGTTAGTTCACTTTTGTGTAAACTGGATTTATATAAACATTAAATCTTGATTTAGAAATGCAGTTAAGGATGTCAGTTGGTTTTTCCATGTGTGTATTTGTGTATAATTTGCATGATGTGGCTAATTATGTAATTTGCATATTCTGTCACTTAATAGTTGGATGACCTGGGGGCAAGTAACCATAAGCTCTCTACATTTCAGGAATATGCAGATGACAATAATACCTGTTTTACCTTCTTCACAAGGTACAACACTAGAGAAAGGTTATAATTGTTCCTAATAAAAATAATTGCAACAAGGCTATTCTGTTAACCTGTGGAATGTGATCTGTTGAAAAGCATACCTTACCCACCTCTAAAGAAGAATTCGAATGAGGCACAAACCAAAGATTCACCTGATTGGATCTAAGTAAATAGCATCAAATGAAACTCTCAAGCAGATAAGGTAGAAATAAAGTTGTCCTCTAACAATGGCACAGGACATGCATGTTTCTTCTATTGTGATAGCTGTAATTTTATGCGCCCATTTGTGAAATTATTTTCTTCTTTATAGTATCCAAACTTTCAAGTTACACTTACTCATTTGAAAATTGTTTATTGACTCTAATCTTAGAAAATAATAGTAGCATTATTTATAATAGCAAAAAAAGTATAAACAGACTAAGTGTTCTACAAGTGGAGGATGGGTAAACAATATTTATAATAATCGTATGTATAGAATTTTCAGAAACATAATTGAAAAGAACCAAAATATGCATGCTATCCTCTCAACTGTATAAAAATGTGGTTTAAAAATTTAGAGTGTCAACATCCATTCATGATAAAAATTCTTAACAAAGTGGGTATAGAGGGAACATATGTAAGCATAATAAAGGCCTTATATGACAAGCCCACAGCTAACATCCTACTTAGTGGAGAAAAAGCTTGAAAGTTTTCTTACTCAGATCAGGAAGAGGACAAGAATGCCCATTCTTGCCACTTTTATTCAACATAGTATTGGAAGTCCCAGCTAGAGGAATTATTCAAGAAAAATTCCAAGTGGCATCCAAATCAAAAAGGAAGAAGTAAACTAACACTATTTGCAGATGAGATAATATAATACATAGGAAACCCTAAAGACTCCACCAAAACACTCTCAGAACTAATAAATTCAATAAATTTGCAGGATACAAAATCAATTTACAAAACAGTAGTGTTTCTATATACTAATAATGAACTATCAGAAAGAGAACATAATAAAGGCCATATATGATAAGCCCACAGCTAACATCCTGATTTCAAACTATATTACAAAGCTATAGTAATCAAAACAGTATGGTATTGGCATAAAAAGAGACACATAGATCAAAGAATCCTAAAATTTGTATGGAACCACAAAAGACCCTGAATAGCTAAAGCAATCTTGAGAAAGAACAGAACTGGAGGCATCACACTTCCTGATTTCAAACTATATAGTATCCAAAACAGTATGGTATTATTGGCATAAAAACAGACTCCTAGATCAATGGAACAGAATAGGACAGCTCAGAAATAAACCCACACTTATTCCGTCAATTAATTTACCACAAAGGAGCCAAGAATATACAATGGGGAAAGGATAGTCTCTTCAATAAATGGTACTGGGAAACTGGAGAACCGTATGCCAAAAAATAAAACTGGACCACTATATTACATCATACATCATACATAAAAAAATCAACTCAAGGAACGCCTGGGTGGCTCAGTTGGTTAAGCGTCTGCCTTCATCTCAGGTTATAATCCCAGGGTCCTGGGATCAAGTCCCACATTGGGCTGCCTGCTCAGCGGGGAGCCTGCTTCTCCCTCTCCTCCTTGCTCCTGCTCTCTGTCACTATCTCTGTCTTTCTCTCTCAAATGAATAAATAAAATCTTAAAAAAAAAATCAACTCAAAATGGATTAAAGTCTTGGATGTAAGACCTGAAAGCATAAGAGTCCTAGAAGAAAACGTAGGTGATAAGCTCCTTGACAATGGTCTTGGCGATGATGTTTTTGATTTTGACACCAAAAGCAAAAGCAACAAAAGCAAAAATAAACAAGTGGAACTACATCAAACTAAAAAGCTTCTTTACAGCAAAGAAAACCAGCCCCCCCCAAAAAAACACAACTGAAAGGGCAATCAATGGAATGGGAGAAATTATTTGCAAACCACGTATCTAATCAGGTGTTAATATCAAGGAACTCTTAAAACTCAATAGCATAAAAACAACCCATTTAAAAAATGGTCAAAGGACCTAAATAGACACTTTTCCAAAGAAAACATATAAATGTCCAACACAAAAGATAAATATGTGAAGCCATGGATGTATTAATTAACTTGAAGGAGTAATCCTTTACAATGTTTACACATATCAAATGATTATGTTGTATACTTTGACTGTTTTACAACTTTTTTAAATTCTACCTCAATAGAGCTGGAAAAAAATATCAGCATGGGCATACATTTAAGTAATATGTAGGTTATGGCTATAACTAAAACTGAAGGTTTTAAAAGGAGTTGCTTCTAAATAAAGATGTGAAGGTATGGGATATGGGGATAATAGTTTCTCAAAATTAGCTATCTGCCATTGGATTTTCTAATCATATTTATGGACTAATTTGATTAAAAACATTTAAAGTAAATGTATTTAAGAAAATAAGGCAGTTTTAAAATTCAGTGACACCTAAATCAGTCTTTTTTTAAAATCAGTCTTAAAAAAGAGTATTTTGGTAAACAAACCTATTTCCAGATACTTATTCTTATTTGCATGACTCTTATACCCTGCTTATCCAGACCTTTGCGATGATGTTTTTCTCGGCCTGCCTGGCCTTCAGTGATTCTGCTTTCTGTTCAATATCTGAACTCTAGTCCTTAACTTTGCCTTTCTGTAGACTCAGGTTTGGTTTTACACTGATCCTTATACCTTGAACATTCCCTAGTAGGATGAAACTGAGAGTTTTCAGCAACTGTCTTGAAGGCTTGTTCTGGCTTGGTTCTCACTCTTAGCCTGCACCATCCTTACATCTGAGAATTATGTTTTGTTATTTATTAGGCCATATATTTCATAAAAGAATATGGCATCATGAAGAAATCATGGTTTAGACTTGACTGACCATGTCTAATTTCTCATGTTAAAATTTATTTCTGACCTCATCAACAGAGAAGGGAGCCAAATAGGAAGCATTACCTCAAGACCATCTATCTCGCTGATCAAACAGAGAAACAATCACCAACTGTAATGCCTACAGCTTGCCTTACACTTCCCATTCCCAGGAACATGTATTAAACCAACAATGTTGTTTTACTTCTGATGGAAAGGGTCAGTAACACAATCTTCTTAATTTCTACTCTCAAGCAGGCCAAAATAAAGGGCACAGGCTTCTGACTGATGATATTTTGATTACACAAATTTGAACATGCCCACTTGAAATAGTTAGCGAGGTAAATCTTCCAAGTCCATTAAGATTGTAGATGATGCTGCAAAGTTATATTGAAGTGTAGGACACTCAGCACAAATATTTACAGCAGGCTAAACTATTCATTTCTAAATGAATTACCTTGTAGGTAATGTAGAAACTAAGAAATAAGGGTCAGATTCCTCCTGTGAGATCTCCCTTGTAAAATTATCCCAAATGTAATAATACCACATTATTGACTTAAGCACACTCCCAGTGACATGCCATAGCTGACCTGTAATTTTTATCCTACATGATGCCAGCCCTAATAAAATGACACTTGTGAATGTAAATTAAGCTCACAAAGGGGACAGATTGCATGATTCTGGTTTCTCTCAGATGCCTGTAGGCTATCACAGGTTCCATATGTGAAGTAATTATGTTCACTGAAGGAAAGAATAAATGCTGTCAAATTGTGTACTGAGAGAGAAAGCAGCTATTATATTTCAGTAGTCGCTAGAGCATTGCCCCCAGACAGTAGCAAGATGTATAAGAAAATAAAAACTGTGCCAGCCATATATTACACATCTGCCTTTACATTTGTAGCTCCCCTTAAATGTATTTTATACAAAGCCAATAACTTACCAATGAATGTTTCAGCTGTCTTCTTTGGCATATTTTCTGTGGAGCCATTTTGGAATATGTGGCATGGTGGTTATAGAGGGATAATGAATATAGATGTTTCTTAGTTCTGTTTTTCCTTATGTTGTGCTGCAAAGCAGCAACCTTGTTGGAGCTCTGACATTTGGACTTTGCTTTTTTTCCTTAAACAATATCTCAAATGCAACCCCAGACCTGCCCACAGCTGTTTTCTTTATAGCTTATGGAAATGGATGGAAGATGTTCTCCATTCTAAAACTTCCTTACCTATTGAGTGCACCTTAAAAAAATGAATTAAGATAGGTAATAGCTAGCAATGATTTGGTACTTACACACCATGTAATTTATTAGATGAATTCTCATACTTCATCTTGCTTAGTATCTCCAGTAAAGAAGTGAATGATAAAGATCTTTTTAAAAAAATGTATATGGTTTCCAGCAGAGAGCTAATGGGACCTCTCTAAGCTATCCTTTCTTGACTAAGGGAAATAGCATTGAGACTTCCATGACACAGCCAGCATGCATTAAAGGTTGGATAATTACTGGTAGAGGAAAGTTCTTTTTGGATCTTGTCCCTATCCTCTGAGAAAGGTAGGTAATTTTTGAGAATGGTGACCTCCCACCCCTCTTCTGTGCCACCCCCCCAAAGTCTGTTGACTTTATGCTGGTTTCTGATTGACCTAAGAGGCTCCCAGTTCGGCTTCTAAAGTTACTCTACTTCATGCTCCAATCTTTCTCTCCATCCTCTAAAACAAAAGAAAACAAAATCTATCATAACTCCTCAGAACAGTTTATTTTATTTGGATATTAAAATTAAAAAAATTAAAACCTAATAAATATTATGGTTTAATGAGTAAGAAGTGGTTATTTTTTACACTTTATAAAGGAATATTAATTAACCTAAATGAGTGATATCACTGCATGATAAAATGAATTATGGAATCTCAGGTGGAATAGATTTTAATACCCCTCAACATTATTTAAGAAACAGAGTTTATCAGTTTCAGGGTGAACATTTCCAGTGCCTGGGAATGGGAGGCCTCAAGCAGGTTCTGTTCGATCTATTGATTGCTAAGGGTTCTTCTTCATAATGAGGCGAAACAAAAACTGACATTGATAATATTTACTTTTTGATACCGGTTTTCCTTCAGCTGCAAAGAAGGCTCCCTCTTCAGTACCCTATAAAATTGGAAGGCAGTGGTCATATTCCCACTCCCCATAGCTCTTCATTAAGAGGTTTTCCCCATTTTGTCAATGCTTCCTCTTATAATATTGTTCATAAGCCTCTCCATGTCTTAAATATATTCTGGAAATTCAAGGGAGAAAATGTTGGGAGGGATTTGTATCTTTTAAGTGCCCCACCCCTCCACCCCACTATGGTTATACTAGCATTTTGTGCTTTTAACTGTCTTGGTTTGGTATTAATGAATGCTGAATTCTGTGAGGGTGAGATGAAGAAATCTAAACTATTTAAACTATTTCCACGTTTTGGCTGTTCCAGTAATACAACTTTGAATATTTGTGTACAAGTTTTTGTATGGATATATGTTTTCACTTCTCTTCTTCCAGAATTTCTGGGTCATATGGTAACTCTATGTTTATCATTTTTGAGGAACTGCCAAATGTTTCCAACATGGCTGCAACATTTTCATCCACTTTCTCTACATTCTTGCCAACATTTTCTGTCTTTTTGATTATAGTATCCTAGTGAGTATGAAGTGGCATCTCATTGTGGTTTGATTTATATTTTCCTAATGACCAGTGATGTTGAGCATCTTTTTCATGTGCTATTGACCATTCATTTAGCTTCTTTGTATGTCTGTTCATATCATTTGCCAATTTTTAAATTGGGTTATTTACATTTTTATTGTTGAGTTGTAAAAGTTCTTTGTATATTCTGGATCCTAGTCCCTTATTAAATATGATTTGCAAATATTTTCTCCCTTTTTGCAGGTTGTCTTTTTACTTTCTTGATAGTTTCCTTTGAAGCACAAACATTTCTAATTATGACGGAGTCTATTTTATCTATTCTTTTGTCACTTTTGTTTTTGGTGTCAAATCTAAGAGGGCTCTACTTAACTAAAGGCTACAAAATTTACTCCTGTGTCTTCATCTAAGAGTTTTGTAGTTCTTCTGGCTCTTAATTTAGGCCTATGATCCATTTTGAGTTAATTTTCACATACGTGTAAGGAAGATATCCAACTTTCAGTATTATTTGTTGAAAAGACTATTATTTCTCCATTGAATCCTTGTTAAAAACCAATTGACCATAAATGTCTGGTATGGACTTTTGACCCCAAACTATGAGAGACTAAAAGGAATGAGAAAATATTTTCTAGGAGTTAGCCAGAACATTAAAAAAATAGATCTAATGAAAGGCCAGGACTAGAGTGAGGCAAGTGAGGCACTTGCTTTAGGCACAAAATTTAGAGAAATGCCAAAGGCAATATTTAAAAAAAAAATAAAATATGGGAAAAAAATCTATGATGAACAAAATATCAAAATTTTAAATAAAGACAGATTAGTATTGCTGATTTTTCCTTTGGCTATACGCTCTAATATGGCTTGGCACAGCATTGTTAATTCTGTCTTTATTAACCGTTTGATACTTTATCATGACTTTTTGCATTAGACTTTTAAAAATGCTATACTGGAATAGGTTTATTTTGACTATTGGCACCCTCTGCCTTCAAATTTCCACGGAGACAAGTGCCTCATTCATCTCACTCACCTCACCCTGTGCCAGTCCTGTTGACAAGTACAGATAATGGCTTCACACCCTAAACTTGCTATACAAGTTATTTGCAAGCTTCATTAGCTAACCACAAACAAATGTCCATTCATCTAGCTAACCAGACAAATCCTTCTTTCCCTACTTAATCAGAGAAAATTATTTATGTTGCACAACACGTGTATCTATGAAAGTGGCGTTTGATGTTATGACACTTGATGCAATTTATCTGCCTGAATAACATTGTATATTATACAGATCTAAAGTAGAGAGCCAGCCTAATTTCAAGGTTCCATCCCTTGACTAACTGTCCTCTGTAGGACTTCAGTAGTTCCATCCTTTCCTTGCTAATTATAGTGTTGGGTAGTCATCTACCGTTCTGCTGATAAGGCCACAGCAGTGACACAAATGCACATGAAAAAAGTATGATGCTTCTGGGCAACTGCAATACCTAATCTCATAGTATTCTGGGTCCAGTAAATACAGAGGGATTCTGGTGTATTAAGCATATATTATGGAGTGTGGTTGATGTAATGGTTCTGATGGGCAGAATAAAAGGTCTTTAAGTATCAAGAAAGGATAGACAAAATAGGAATAGAAAGAGATTCTTGGCCTGTGAGCATTAATTTTTCTTTTCATAGTGAAATTTAGGTTTTTTTCTATTAAAAATACTTTAGTTTTGTATTTGACCCTAATCCGTAATTCTCTTCACTTATTGCTTTGTGGCTAGGCAGCCATGATTGGAGTTAAGAAGGCCAATGGTACTTTTTAATAGGTATTAACGAAGATATCTGATTACTTTTCAAACAAGAATAATGATTGGCTGAGAGCTAGGACTACATAATAGGTCAGTTCAGACAGGAAGACGTTAAAGATCTGAAGGAAAAGACCTACCAAGGAAAAGAAATTTCTGAGACTAGGAATAGAGTAGGAGGATGAGGCATCTAAGGATAGGATAACAATACAGGGCATCTCGTGGAGGCACAGTGGAGAAACATGTCTGAGGGCACTGAAGGTCAAAAATCTCCCTGTTCTCTTCAGGGGTGGGTTTGCTAGTCCTAGGTCAAAATAAAATGGTAAGAAACAAGATCCAACCTCATCATCCCCACTAGTCTGGTTTCTTTTTTGTTACCAACTCACATTTAGCAGCTCATCCAGTCTCACACTGAAGTGAAATTAAAAAAAAAAAAAGGTAAATAGTTGCCCTCTTATGAAGGAGTTATAAATGGCAATGTCCTGAAACCCTCTGCCATCTGAAATAACTTCTGTTTCCTACTGCCGGCCTCCATTTGAGCCATTCTCCATCCTAGACAACCTTTTTGCCAAAACACTCATTACTTTCGAGGGTAATGGTGATCCTCACTCATGTCATTCCAGTTCCTGTTAGGATAGCCTCTGCTCATTGGAACTCCCTGTCACACTGCTTTCTAAAGTGTGTTCTACTGAACTCTGTTATACAGTTTGATGGTCACATAGGTTTTGAAAAAGATGAGTTTTATTACTATAGACTGAGAAACTTTTGCATTGCAAACCTGCAAGGATAGGGTACCAGTGGTGGTGCTGGTGGAGAAAGTGGTGGTGGTAAGTGGGATCTATACAATGTCTGCCAAAAATATTTGGCCATGGCCTCTTCCTTCATGAGTCATTTTGATAAAGGTAAGGGTAAGGTGGATGAGGTTGTAAGATAGCATAGTGTTCCTTAAGCATCAGTTTGGGAAATGTGTTCTATCTGTCCTTATTTCATCAATTTTAAGCAAGGCTAAAGGTTCAGAAGTTTGAGGAGCAACTCCCAAATTAAAAACCCCAAAATCACTTAAACTCCCAAATAAAAATTCCTAAATCCATTCCCATTCCCAGAGTCATTTATAAGTATAATACAAATTGTCCTCCCACATTTGATCCATATGAAAATATTTTTTTCTCCTTTTTTTTTTAAGATTTTATTTATTTGAGAGAGAATGAGTGAGAACAAGCACACAAGCAGGGGCAGAGGGAGTGGAAGAGGGAGAAGCAGCCTCCCCACTGAGCAGGGAGCCCGATGCGGGGCTAGGTCCCAGGATCCTGGGATCATGACCTGAGCTGAAGGCAGACGCTTAACTGACTGAGCCACCCAGGCGCCCCACATGTGAAAATACTCTGTTGCTGAGCTGTATCGGTTTTCTTTTGCTGTGTAACAAATTACCACAAACTCAAAATAACACACATGTATTATCTTACAGAGTCTGTAGGTCACATATCCAGGCATGATTTAGTTGTGTTCTTTGCTTCAGGGTCTTAATCAGTCTACACTCCAGATGTCAGCTGGGACTGTGTTGTCACCTGAGGCCTGGCATCTTCTTCCAAGTTCACATGGTTGCTGGCAGAATGTATTTCTTTGCAGCTGTACAACTCATGGTGGCTTGCTTCTTCAAAGCAGGAGAGAGTCTCTGAAGTCAGGGAGACTCAGGCCCTCTCTTAAGGACTTTCACCTGATTAAGTCGGGATCACACAGGATAATCTTCTTTTTGGAATCAACTCATTTGGGACCTTAACTACATTTGAAAAATCCTTCCACCTTTGCTATATATTATTGGCTAGAAGCAAGTCCCAGGTTCTGCCTATACTTAAGGGGAGGAGATTAGTCAAACATGTGTCTCACTGGGGTCACCTCAGGGTATGTCTGCCTCATAGGCCCAAAGCCAGTTTTTCTTTTTAGTGCAATTCTTACTTGTTTCTTGAAAAAAAGTTTTTACTGTTTATTTTACCTATGAATTTACCTATGAATACCTATCAATTATGGTAGCTTTCTAAAACCATATCCACCAGTGAAACAAAGCCTTTTACCAACTCCTATTAATGCTTGTTTGAGAAACTATACTACAACTTGGATTAGATTATTCAAAGACTGCAAATTTAAAATATATTCCTGTACTTGAGTGTCAATTTTGAAAGAGTAGTCATGGAGGAGAATATCACAGTAAAATATATAAGTATGATGAATTTTGTTGTTTTTAAATATTTCTGTTGACTTTTGATGGAAGATTAAAAAAACACATTGTGACCCCTAGCTTCAGGTTTCTTTTCGTTCTGGTAGCACCTGTGAATCGGGACAGTCAGATTGAGATGACATACCATAAATGCAGATACTTAAACACAGAAAAATTAGGCCTTAAAATTTCTTGAGCAAATGACCACTGTACTCAAATTTTTTACTTTACTAATAACTCAACTGTCATGGTGGTTGTTACTCTCATAGAGAGGTTTACATCGGGGAGAGGCCTAAATAAATTCTTAGTAACTATTTCTTCATGGTTTTAGTTGTAAAATAGTTAAAAAATAACTACTTTTTATTTCCAGTTCAAAAACTGGAGTTATTGAAATATTTTTCCCAAAAGAGACCAATTATATAACTCTATAGAGTTGTTTTGTGGCTAATTCCAGGTAACAATTAGTCAAAGTTATGCATGCCTATCTGTATACGTGGGTATGCACTGATTTAAGGGTAGAGGTGGGGTAGGGGGGAAGCAAATTTCTTTTTTTTCTTTTTAAGATTTTTTATTTAGTTGACAGAGACACAGTGAGAGAGGGAACACAAGCAGGGGGAGGGGGAGAGGGAGAGGGAGAAGCCGGCTTCCCGCGGAGCAGGGAGCCCAATGTGGGGCTCGATCCCAGGACCCTGGGATCATGAGCAGGGAGCCGAAGGCAGATGCTTAATGACTGAGCCACCCAGGCGCCCCGCAAATTTCTTTTTACTACAATGGAATCTTGTTTTGTAAGCAGGAAGGTTTGTTCAGTTTAAATGGTTGTTATGGTGTCTTCACACAGGAAAAGTCTTGAGAAAAGAAACATGGTCCTAGGACTAGAAGCATGTCTGAATTGTCAGATTTTCTGTTTTTTTAAGAAGGTTTAGTTCCCTGATTCTAAGAGAATTCTTCTCTTTCTGAAAAAAGAATTCAGTTCTGGAATGCAGTTCTTTTGAATTACAAAAAGGGTTGCCATTGAAATATATGTGGTGGTAGGCCTCACTGTACCGAAAAAAGACAATTAGATTATTGTCACTAGATTGTGAGATACACTAGACAAAAATGTTTGGAGCTAAAAAAAGAAATACTAGAAGATCAACATGGTAGGAAAACATGAGAACAAAAGAAATAAACAGCCCAAGCTGCTGGGGATAGCTTTAGTCAAAATAGTGGGCACTCTTGTTTAAAGATAATATAGTGAGATTTGAACACTAGTGACTACATCTACCTCACTATATTAACTGACCTTTAAATATGATTGTCCCTTTCATTTAACCAAAGGACATTTACCTCATAAAAGAAGCTATTCATTCATTCTAGAAAGCCAATATAGGAAAATATGCTAAATTGACATTTAGCATTATCTCAAAACACCTTTATGATAACTTATGTTATTATTTCCATATGATTTGAATTTGAGATTTTAAAATGTATTTTAAATCCATTTAAAATAATAGCTAGATATCCAGGTGGCTATTAGGGTTATCTGGTAATGATATTAGGATTTTTCTTAACAGCTAAGTAATTGCTTCTTTTCCATGCTAAAGGCAGGTTGAACTCTATGCCCTCTTCAAGATTTACACCCGTAGTATATGAGGTTATGGGACAGCCAACTGACATTTTATGTACCACAGCATTGTTTTATAATGAGGAGAAATGCTTTTCTACATTGTCTTGATAATTTGGGAAGTAGTGGGAGCAAAGCAACTGGGAGTTACCAAGGTTGCAGACACTGGCTGACCCCATGATCCGGAGCTGTGGGTCTGCCAGCTAGGGTTTTTCTTCAAGACATCTTTTTGGGGCGCCTGGGTGGCTCAGTCGTTAAGCGTCTGCCTTCGGCTCAGGTCATGATCCCAGGGTCCTGGGATCGAGCCCCACATCGGGCTCCCTGCTCGGCGGGAAGCCTGCTTCTCCCTCTCCCACTCCCCCTGCTTGTGTTCCCTCTCTCGCTGTGTCTCTCTCTGTCAAATAAATAAATAAAATCTTTAAAAAAAAAAAAAAGACATCTTTTTACTGCACGTATACACATCTGGCCTCCCCAGTTGCCCCCATTGCTTCCCAGAATCTTACAAGTCATATGGAACACATTAGGCAAAACCATTTTGGCAAGCTCAGTGCTTTGGATATCTGCCTTAATTTGACATAAATAAAAAGCCTTTGGACACCTAATGGCTATAATTACATCAAAAAGAACACAGGCAATTTCACTTTCTAGTCTCATGGAAGTTGAAAAGTATAGGCCTTGTTATAAAGCAGAATTCAGTTGGAGGTATATTCCTGAATCCTTTATCCCTTGCAGGAATATTTTTCTACATGATTTTAGAATACTTGACACTAGGGACTGAATGTGGCCCCACCCCAAACACTCTCAGAAATAGGAAGTAAACAAATGGATACATTTAGGATTAAAAGTATATGAAAAAAGATAAGATATCCAGTCCCTAGAATCTAAATGGATTTGTGTATACCAATCACTGCTCTATTTTAGTGCTAAGTGTGAAATCTGAGCTAACAAGTACAGCCAAGGAGGCCTAGTGAGCACTTTCAGCGCACTTTGTTAACCTAACAAAGCCTGGGGGGACATTATATATATATACCTGTGCTACAGGAATTCCTGTTGCTCCTTATGAAAGGAATGCCTAATTTTAAACACCTAATGAGCTTGGTGGGGTGAACCAAGCTTCTAAAGATTTCCATAGATTTAGAGCTAATGAGAGCCAAGTTGTGAGCTGATTTGTATCAGTGGGAAGCTTTGCTTTTGGCTTGTCTAAAGGATGGAAGAGAAGTGTATAATGGCTTTTGCCTAGAGGCAATTCTCAGGCTAGCTTTTCACTTAAGTAAAGGTCTTCTCTTTGCCCCCAGGGCTTCCTACAGAACAACTATATATGGAGGTCTTCTTAAAGGGAAGATTATTTTTAGACAAACAACTGCTTGAAAAGAGATACTTCAGTCAAATCTGTTTATTTGGAGACAGACACCTAGAGATTTGCACAATTTCATTCCCATCCCCTCATCTCCACCTGTGTTTTTTGTTGTTGTTTTAACTGAATTTAGTCAAACTAGTTGAATTTCAGGACACAGCTTTCTTTCATAAATGTTAAACGTACTTAGTTGTGTTTAGCTTTCATCATAACATATCCAATTAATGATACATAAATTATTTCTTCCTGCCCTTTGTTATGAATTATTTTTGTGAGTTATTTAATATCCAATTGGAACAAATTGGAACCATGGAGTTTCCATGAAAAGTAACCATTGTCTCTCTGTGGGTATTGATATTAAATTTAGTAATATTAACAGCATAATAACAACAGGCACAATCAGAATTACTTTGAGCAGAGCATTATCCAACAAGACACTGTGGGATTAAGCCATTTTAGTGGCATTAAATACCTGTCATTTTATTTCTATCACTTTGCAGTGGGTGGTTGATTGGGATTAGTGGGTAGATTAGTCTTTTTATGGAAATGTTTATATGCGTTCAAGGAGCACACCCTGAATGGCTGCATCCTACACTCATTAACGGTTATATAGTCCATGGTGCCTACTCTTTAAGGGGGGGGATGTTCTGAGGGGAGACACCTAGGATTAGGATGTACTTCAGATAGCTTTTGGTTCAAAAATATGGATTGATCACGTGAGTTTTTCCTCTCCAACCTGTCTCGCCCCCCTCAAATCCCCATATGAGAAGGAAATTCTCAGAGGAGACATGGCAAAAAAAAAAAATTCTGGGAGGAAAAAAAAAAGCAGCTGAGGGATTGGTAACAGAAGAAAGAATTGGCCCAGAGAGGGTTCCCCAAAGGAACTCAAGACTCTGAAATACTAGGTGTGAAGGGAAGTAAACCAGAAAGCAGAGGTGTTAATTAAAGTCTGTCTACCGAGCATTTGAACTCCATCACCAGCACCATGTCCATGCATTGCATGGAATGCCTGGTAGATAGATGTTTTTCCCAGGCAGAGGATTGGAAATTTTTTCTCAAAAGAAATTAAATGAGCTATCTGATGAGAATAAGGGTGTCTAAGGTGAACATTGGAACACCAGAAAAAGCCATGGCATTTGGGGGGGTCCCAGTGTTACAGTGGGTCCAGACAGTCATCAAATTCTGCCCACAAATATAGTGCTCATAAGCAGTGTTTTTAAACTTAATTGTTCAGAATGAGGTCACGGATAATCATTTTAGGAAAGCCGGTCACAGAGAAAGTCACAAAGAGAAAATAAACATCCACCCCCCCCAAAATGCCCCTTAAAAAAAGTAATAAAACCTCCACAAAATAATACTTTTAATTAGAACTCAAAGAAATTTGAAAAGCAATTGCAAACCAAACAAACAAAAAAAGAGGTATGAGACATTAGGCAAAGAAATGATCAGAGAATGAGAGATTTCTTGGAGAATAAAAATATGACATTGATATACCAAATTCAACAGAAGTGTTAGGATTTAAATACATGTCAGTGCCCTGGGACATAGAATGAGAAAGGGAAGCATAAAATATAGGTCAGAGGCATAGAAGATCAATCTAATATGTTTAATGATCTGATTAATAAAAGTTACCAAAAGAGAGAATGGAGTAATTTGTGAACAAAAAAATTATCAAAGGAATAATACAAGAGATTTTCCTTGAGCAGAAGCATTCATGTCTTCAGAGTAAAAGGATATATTGAGTATTTGGCACAATTAATGTAGAAAGACCTAATCCCAAACCCATGATTTTAAAACTTTATAAACAGTGAGGAGGAGAAGATCCTAAAAGCTTCCAGAGAGAACCATGAGATTATCTGTAAAGAAATATTATCAGGGCACCTGGGTGGCTCAGTCGTTAGGCGTCTGCCTTCGGCTCAGGTCATGGTCCCAGGGTCCTGGGATCAAGTCCCACATCGGGCTCCTTGCTCTGTGGAGAGCCTACTTCTCCCTCTCCTGCTCCCCCTGCTTGTGTTCCCTCTCTCGCTGTGTCTCTCTCTGTCAAATAAATAAATAAAATCTTAAAAAAAAAAAAAAACTATAAAAAAAAAAATCAAACTGGTAATAGGCTTCTGATAAGCCAAATTCAGGAAAATGGAGCTAAACAAGAGTTCCTTTGCTTCACTTCTCCCCACCCTAGAATTACACATATCCAATCAAACTATCAATTAAGTGTGAGAGAACAATAAACATCTTTTCACACATGCAGGGACACAGAAATTTTGATGCCTCACATTCTTAGGAAGTTACTGAGGATGGAGAGTGTAGGAAGTTAATGCCATTATTTTAAAAGCTGAGAATGAAGAGCTACTGCTATGGGATAAGGAAAGAAGGTTTAAAAACTGTTTGAAATTACAAAGATAACCAATGGAGAAGAATGTTTTAAATATTTTGCATGATTGAGGAGAGAGAAAGTGGGAAGTGGTATAAATGCATTAAATTCTCATCCATCACAGCCCAAGGTGTAAGAGACAATGTTTAAAGTAGTTAAGTAAAAAATGTCAGTATGAGTGTTCTGTTGAGAGGGGTAGGGGAGAGGTATAACACCAGGAGGACAAAACCAGAAATGGTCATATATGGAGTCCCTGGAAAGCAATACTGGGGGTGAAGAGGGGGTGAGGCAAGGGAAATGTTGTTTTCCATTATTATTTGACTCTGTGTTTTAAACATTATGATGGTATTAATTTAATGAACATTAAAACAAACTTTATTTTAAAGATTTTATTTTATTTATTTGACAGAACGCGAGAGAGAGGGAACACAAGCAGGGGAGTGGGAGAGGGAGAAGCAGGCTTCCCGCTGGGCAGGGAGCCCAGATGTCAGGCTTGATCCCAGGACCCTGGGGTCATGACCTGAGCTGAAGGCAAACACTTAACGACTGAGCCACCCACGTTCCCCAAAACAAACTTTATTTTAAAGAAGCTGTCTGTAAGGAGAGAATGATGTGATGGAAAACATACAAGTGGGCCACTCAGGATCATAATGTTTGAGTGAATCTGCTGCTAACTTTGGCCATATTATTTAACAATATAAAGCCAATTCCTCAACTGGAAAAGATCCGAACTTTTTCCTTCTCTCTGATTTTCTGTGATTTCTATGAATGTTTTTCTTCCTTGATTTTGGGAAGCTACAGAGCACATGAGCATGACTTTGAAACACACACACATACACATATGCACACGTATTGAAAATGCAGCCCTTTGGTAATTGCAAAGAAAGATATGCTCATTTTTTTGATGCTCCCTTTATAGCTGCGGGAAGTATATGAGGACAAAATTTTTGGCAAAAATACGTTGTTTGAATAAAACCACCCAAGGTCTTTCATTATTTTTTACTTTGCAGAAACGGTATTCTTCATTATTTGGAGGTGAAAATATGAACCCAATAGTTCAGGGTATCTAAGGCTAAAACTTTGATAAGTGTATTTGCTTATTTTTTAAAAAGAAAATGTCTTTGGTTTTGTACTACCGTCCACATAATATTCTGCATTTGGCCTCAAAGGAAGAGACAAGCCTATTTTATTAGAGATCATAGCCCAGAAAGACAATACCTACCAAACACAATTAAGAATTGAATTAAGGATTATATCATGTAAGAGGATCAAAATTTCATGTATATCTAAGTATTTCCAATTGCTTGCTGGCTTCTGTACTTAAATGCTTGTTTTTCTGTTAGCCCAGTAAGTCGGAGATAAGCATTTTTTCTTGTGAAATATTTTCTTTGGGAAAGAGGCTTTCTTTCAAATGGCTCTGTAGTTGAGACCCTTTTTACATCCAACAACAGATATCACACCACAGTGCAGACTCTTTACCTGTGTGTTGGATATTTAAAATTACACACAAAGGCTTTCTTACCTTTCACACTCCACATCAACTGTGAAAATGAATGCAATGTATTGGTGCTCGATCCAAGCAACCAGTTATGGCTTAAGCAGTATGATGAAACAATGTCTCCTGAAAAGGAAACCATTTGAAATAATCAAGCAAAATGTGTAATTTAATTAGTGCCAAAAAATACTGAGGTGGTGCTCAGTTGTCAGCAGATTCCCTTTTATATGACTTTGCAATCGAAAAGCTAATTACAGAACAAGTGTCCTGTTAATTTTGAAGAATATTTGTTGTTATGTCTACCATCTGAGTGGCGTGAATGGACTCCATAATGCTGAGACCATGAGCCACCTTTTTTTTTTTTTAAAGATTTTATTTATTTGACAGAGATAGACGCAGCGAGAGAGGGAACACAAGCAGGGGGAGTGGGAGAGGGAGAAGCAGGCTTCCCGTGGAGCAGGGAGCCCGATGCGGGGCTCGATCCCAGGGCCCCGGGATCATGACCTGAGCCGAAGGCAGACGTTTAATGACTGAGCCACCCAGGTGCCCCATGACCACGAGCCACCTTCAGAGACGTAACACAAGTAAAATACTTAAGAGGAACAAGATTTTGGTAATTACTTTTGAGAGCTAAATTTAGAACCTGTCAGAAGAAAAGCAGATGAATCTCTCCTGTAGGTTTTTAGAACTACTAGTGTCTTCATTATCAGTACTAGGCAATGATCATATTTGAGACATTTGATTAGTAAATGAGACATTTTGAATTTATAAGGATATTACAGAACTTTCCACATTCCAAATGGCTGTATTTGTGATATTTATTATTTGACTGCTAGTTTAATAGCACCTTATAGGTAGTATAATATCTCATATGGGTAGAAGTACCTTGAACATTTAAATGCTTTGTAAATGAAGAATCACTATTATTATATTATTGCAGTGTTAAGAATTGTGTTCACATGGACAAATGAAATATTCATAAATATGACCCAGTGATGGGTGTCATTTAAAAAAGTAATGATAAGCGTGGTGGCAAATTTTCCATTCCCCAAATTAAAACCAAAGGTGGTGATTTAAGAATGCCTTCAGTTTATTTGAACTGAGTTATTGTTTGAAAAGGCAATATGGGTTTTTCACACAAAGACAGGCTAAGGTCCTTTCATTAATTTTTGCTGCTACTTTGGAAAGAGCTTGTCACTCTTGGAGTATTGTCTGTTATACCACTCACATTAAACATTGGCTATGGCAGGAAGAGTTAATGAGAAACCCTACAAACCTCATATCCAAAGAAGTAGCCCTTTTAAGTTGTCAGAAGTTGGCAAATACTGCCTGGCAGTATTTTTGAGTGCCCAAATAGAATACCTGCTTTATGGCTTTGCCTCATTGTCCATTCTCTTTGCTTATCTCTTTTCAGCAAAATAGCAATGTTATTAAGGGTGACGTAATAATGGAAAATCACATTAGCCCTTAAAACTGTTCTTTTTTTAATGGGAATATAAACAATGGCAGTATGATCATATGATGGTCTCATCTTCCTCCCCATTCTACTGGGAATACTCAGTGTAATATCAGGTGGGCTGGGTGGTAACAGCATGTCAAGGCTCATGGCTGGTGGAGACCCCTGAGTGTGGTCTGAAGGGCTGAGCCTAGAAAATGACAGAATCTGCTGTGGAAAGGAGCAAGTGTGGTCACTATGCACTGAGAGAGCAGACAGCAGGGGTGGGGTTAGTGTTTGGTCACTTGATTGTCACCCATGTAAGTGCTCCTCCATCCAGTAAAGGATTTTCCCACAGGGCTTAGAATGTGAAAGTACTGTTTACCTAAAATCTGTTATTTCTAGAATATGATGTCTCTTTGTATTCATAATTAGAGGAGAATTGTTTGTCATTTGGGATTTTTTGGGGGGCAGGAGATGTGACATGGAGTCAGAAAAGGCTTAGGTTTTCTTTGTTGCATATCACAAATATGAGAGTCCATTTGTTCCTATTTACTTGTAAAATTCACTGTTAAGTCTGGGTGGAATTTTAAAACTACCCTACCCCCCCCCGTCCATGCCTTTATAGAATCTCAGAAAACAGGAAAAAATGTCAAGAAACTTTTAGGACTAATATATGAAAGTAATTTGAATTGCATTTAGTGACTATAGAAATTTAGTGTGTTTTTAAAAAGGTTTATTTATTTATTTGAGAGAGAGACAGAGGGAGTGGGTGGGGAAAAGAGCAGAGAGAGTGGGAGAGGGAGAGAGAGTTCTAAGCAGACTCCGTGCTCAGCGCAGAGCCTGTGCAGGGCTTGATCTCACGACCCTGAGATATGACCTGAGCCGAAACCAAGAGCTGGATGCTCATCTGACTACACCACCCGAGCACCCCTAGAAATTTAGTGTTTGAGGTTGTTTCCTTAATCAAAACTAATACTTAATCAATACTAATACTATATATATTAAAACTATATATAGCTAGATAAAATATACTTTCCTAAAAAATCCAAAGATTGAGTATTCATTAGATTAAATGTCTATCAATTTTAAATGAAGAGACAATACCCTTGGCCATTTAGTTTTAATACTCAAAAGTGAAATAGGTGGGGCGCCTGGGTGGCTCAATCATTTAGACTCTTGATTCCAGCTCATGTCATGGTCTCAGGGTCATGAGATCGAGCCCCGAGGCTGGCTAAACTCTCAGCAGGGAATCTGCTTGAGATTCTCTCCCTCTCCCTCCGCCCCTCCCCACCATACTCTCTCTCTCTAAAAGAAGATAAATGAATCTTAAAAAAAAAAAAAGTGAAATAGGCATAACAATAAGAATGTACTTAACCCTACTGAACTGTATTCTTAAATATGTCTAAGGTGATAAATTTTGTGTATTTTACCACAACTTTAAAAAAAAAAGTGAACCAAATACTTCCTCTATTACAGAAAAAGTATCCCGAGTCTCACTTGGGGCAAACATTTTGAAGGGTTCTAGGTGAAGACTAAACTCAAAGACACAAACTCCTGCTTTAGAGTCACAGAAGGCAACAGCTTAAAGGCATTTTTGGAAATCAGGGAATCCACCTTCTCTTTTCCTAGACTTGGAAAATATAGCCCACACAGGTAGAGTGACTGATCTAAGATCATACAGATCATGCAACAGAAGGGGGAATAGATACCCAGTATCTCTACACTCCCAGTCTTGGCTCTAACTGCTGCATTCTTCTGTCCTGGTCAGTAAATCAGCATTGACCCCTCTCCTTAAACACCATATATTTTGTGTGTGGGTGCACTCAGTACTGTCAGTTTGATCATTTTATTTTTTTTTTTCTACTTTGTCTCCATTTTCCTCTTTTCCCACAGTAACTTCATTTACATTCCATTTTTGCAAATATTTTCTATTTCTTTTCCTTTTCACCAACTTTAGGAAACTAGGCCTTATACAATGGCAAGCTGATTTTTTTCTAGGATAGGCAAAACAAAAGCAAAAATGTTTTCCTGTTATCGTTGGCATAAAATACATTAAAGATATATGTTATAGTTTATAACAAACTTTCACATATATTTTTTTTTTCATTATGTTCAATCAGCCAACATATAGTACATCATTAGTTTTTGATGTAGTGATGAGCACTGGGTGTTATATGCAACTAATGAATCGTTGAACATTACATCGCATATATTTTCTGTTTGATCCTTTAAGGGCAGATAACTTTAGAATGCAAGGCCCATGAGGGAGGGGCTTAGCTGGTTTGTTTTCATTGCTATGTCCTGGTACCTGAAATAGTGCCTGACACGTAGTCATTGTTCAATAAACATTTGCTGAATGAATAAATGAGTATCACTCTCATTTTAGAAATGAATATTTTCTCGATTAACATGTATATATTAGTGGCAGAGGCTGGACTCAAGTCCAGTGTTCCTGATTCCAAAGCCAGTGCACCTTGCAAATCAAGACAGATTTATAAGATATGAAGAGATGATGTGAAAGCAAAACAGGTGTGGAGGAAAGACTTAAGAATATTGCATCTGAGATCATAATGGCATAGGGGCCAAAGAAGACGGTTGATATTAATAGACAAAAGGAAATTGTGGGCTGGAGACGTGGGATATGGAGAACTCAGGATAGAGGGAATCAGAATTGAAATTATATGAATATGCCATTGAAATGGATTCAGTAAATTGGAGGAGAGGATTCTGATTCCTCCCTTCTCTTTACCCCTCCCTGTATGCTTCCCTCCGCAGTAAGAGCGAAGACACCCAGGCCTAATTTCAGCCATAAATGATGCCTAAACAAACACATAAAACAAGAAACAAACAAAAGCCCTCTATATGGCTACAAAATATTTATTTATGAGGCTGCTACATCAATAACACTAATTATACTGTAATTGCCAAGAACTGAAATTAATGTGATTTTGTGAAAATCCACAATCAATCTCAGGCCTAATTTCTGTGAATGAATGCACTCTGAACAAAATTTCAGTTTAGAGAGCATATTTCATTCTTAGAGTACTTGGCAAAATGACATCAGGGAGGAGAATTGTAAGATGTAATAGTATACTTCAATCCTAAACTATAAAGGCAATAAAGTCAGTCCATTCAGTACTGCCTGATTATAAAGTAGCTCCTTAACGGTTGCACAGTGAAGCTGGTTCTGTGAATTATCAGACCTTACCTCTAGCCATGAGAAAATTCTCAGGATAGCAGACTGAAAAGTTCAGTGATTGCAGCATCATAATAATATTTCCCCAGCCATACATAGAGGTACAGTAAAATTGAGTTATTTTCTGTTTAGATAGCAGGTGTAAATGAGAGAGACAAAGGGCCTTTCTCCTGAGCTGCTTTAGCATATGGAAAGGAAAATGTATTTTACACAGTTCCCAATGTGAACGTTATGTTCTCTACTTTGTGGATAATTTTGAGTAACACTTGTGGTCTTGCTTAAGATTTTAAAAATCCATCTCACTTTCATTTTGTGAATGCTTCTTATCTAGAGTGTCGTTCTAATACTGTGGAACTGGAATGGAGCTAGACCTCTTGTTTGTATTTCAGAGACTAAACAAGAGCTGCTGAAAATAAGGGACCATATTCTAAACATTCAATTTTAGCATGGAAAACACTGTTTACACGGTCCACAGTAATGGCAGCTGTTTCAGCTATTTAAATAGTATAATTACACATTTCATTCCAGAGTATAACAGTAACAGTTAGTTTACTAGCAAATCTCAAATTGAATGTACTCGTTCCTATATAAACATGTACAGGTAACCTATCAATAGTTACTGCCAATTATATCTGAACTATAATTTGGTCTTTATTGGAGCCACAGTGCTTGAAAAGAATACTTTCCTTGGGAACATTGAACCTTCCTCTATCCCCCCAAACGATAAAAAAAAAAAAAAAAATACAGTTGTCAGCATAATGTCTTGACATTCATGATGCCAGCCTGTCTTTACTGGTGTCAGATGTGAAAATAAATAGATATTAAACTGTCAGTCAATGAAATTGCAAAGTCAAGAACAGCTCTAGCTGTGATCCTGGTGTGTTCTATTTGATGGACACAGGTGTTTAAGTGTTATGAATTCAACAGGGCCAGGGAACAAGAGAAACATTTTCCAGCAGTTTTCTATTTGCTAAAACATCAGAGATGAACTTTCCTACATCTCAGGACTTCAGTAGAATCTCAGAGGCTTGAAAAAGTGCCAAGAATTCCCCCACTGTTATCAGTGCTAAAATGTGAAAAGTTGGCCCCAATTCCTGAAGGTATATTCTGTTATCATCTATGTATGAAAGGTCTCCAAAGCCAAATAAAGGGCAACTCCATTGGCCTTGAATGCACATTTGTGACAGACACTAGACACCCACCTAGTTTATTATTCATAAGACACTTAAAGCCAGTCATCTGTCACTAATAAACATTAACAGTATTAAAAATTAACAATCATCTTACAGCATGATGAGACCACCACTTCCTTCTGCTTGATGAGTACTGGAGCAAAGCACATAATATTCATTTATAACACTTATAACTTTAGCCATTGTTGTTATTATCGTTGCTGTTATTGTTAGCAATATTATGGTGTTGGCCTATGTGAGAGATCTCATCCTCTTGATGATACAAATTTGTCATTCTTCAATAAGTAGCATTAAATTTGTATCACAACAAGTATCGTTAAATTCTCTTACCAGAGAATGATGCTCTATAATGACATCATAAACAAAACCCTGTACTTGAATAGTAACTAGCCATATGAAGAAAGAACTGGATCCTTGTTGCTCTAGGACTCTTATACTGCACCATCGATCAGTTCACAAAGTAGTGTTCTCAAATATCAAGACTTATAGCTGGTGATTTTTGTGCCAACAGCTAGTTTAGATGTCTACAGTGATCAAACTGAAATGTTGCCCAAGGCTGATAAAACACAATTTATATTCCTGTGATAATTTATTAAATTGTATGTAGAAAATCCTAGGTTGAGCATTTCCCTGATAATTCTCTTGGAATTATAATTTTCTTTTGGTGTCTGCTTCTGTAAGGACCTGAGCCAATGCAGTTAGAAAAGGCAGTTTAGAAAGATTACTCCAGTAGATAATTGGAAAATGACATTTGACAGAAACAAATCTTACCAGATCAGATTAAATGCCTCATTCTGATTTGTCTTCAAATCAATATCCATGTTCAAGCATTTCCAAACTTGGGGACGGACGGTGTTGGCAGTGACTTGCAGCTGAAATCAAGATGGATACAGATGATGAGCAATAGCACCAAAAGAGTTGGAGATACAACCAGCATTTCCTAGCAATAAAGGCTATTTTCCTGCTTCCGGAATAAAAACCTGTTATGCCTCCTTTTTCATTAAGGTGTTTTGTATTATTTTCTTATCATCACCTTATCGACAAGGATAGGTATTTTTTTCTGTTTGCTCTTCCTCATCTTGTTCTTCGTGGTAGATTGTAAAAATGGCCACACTTCTTTATTTCTACATCCTTTTGAAGTATGTTTGCCATTCCTCCCATCAGGAGGTAAGTCTATTTTCTCCCCTGTTAAATCTGGCTACCCTTGTGATTGGCTTTGACCAATCAGGGGGAAAATGGTGATAGTATGTCAGTCCGTGCCTTGATCTCAAGAGCCCTGTCAAGCTTCTGCTCACTATCTTGGATTCCTTCAGAGCTGCGATGTGAGCAAATCTGGACTAGCCTGCTGGGTGATGAGAGACACATGGTCCAAGTACCATTAGCACTCCAGCTGACAGCCAGACAACCACCAGAAGCTAACTGGCAGCTGACTAAAAATATCAGTTGGAGTGGGTCCAACTGAGTCCTGAAAAATCACCCACCTGAGCCTGGCCTAAATTACTGTCCCACAGAATTGTGAGTTAACTGAATGGTTGTTGGCTTATTTTTTTTAAAGATTATTTATTAATTTTAGAGAGAAAGGGAGAGAGAGAGAGAGTGAGCAGGGGAGGGGCAGAAGGAGAGAGAAAGAATCCTCAAACTGACTCCACGCTGAGCATGGAGCCGGACAAGGGGCTCTATCCCAGGACCCAGAGATCGTGCCCTGAGCCGAAATCAAGAGTAGGCTGCTTAGCAGCCTGAGCCACCCAGGTGCCCCAAATGGTTGCTGTTTTAAAGCACAGCAAAAACCAACAGTCTCTTTTTAACTCATTACAATGTAGTTTTGGTCTTCATCAACCAACTTACCTTGTCATGGTCTTCAAATAGTGACTATGGTTGCCAGTTTTAATGTTCTAATTGTAATTCTTGTCCTACATCCCTTCTCTGCTGCAATGCTAACTTCTCTTTTCTTACAAGACAGAAGGACAGTCTTCTTTCTACTTCTTTAGTGACAGATGTAGTTGTTTCTTCTGGTTGCCCCTTATATGTTGGGGTTCTTTAGGGATCTGGCCGTAATCATTTTCTCTATCTATATATGATGTCCTTGAGTGCTTTCATTCATCTGGATATTCTAAACTTGTATGTATTCAGACATATAATGTGCATCAATTGACCCTGTCAGCTATATGGGGTCGCCCAATTGAGATATTTAGCAAGTGCCTGGAACTGAAAATAAATTTGAATTTTAAGTCATAATTCACTTTCCCTCCAAATGTTTTGTGACTCTGGTAGTCATAAATTTCCAATCTAGATACCTCAGAGTCATCCTTGTTCCTTCCCTAAATGTTCCTTTTGACAGTGAAACTTCCATCTTTCCTTAGCTTATGACCACAAAACATCAGCTCAGACTTTGTGGCCAGTCTTTTCCCAGTATTACCAGAGTTACATTCCCAAATAAAATGTCATTATCCTCCTTATGGCCCCTGCTACAGGTAAAATCTAAACACTTTACTATGTATTTTCAAATCAGAAACACTTGCTTTAAAGTCAGCCTTCCAACATAATAGGCCTCTGACCTTGGTTAACTTTGTAGCTTCTCTGAGCTTCCGTTTCTCTATATGTATAATATACTTTAAGTCATTCTGACCATTGAAAGACATACTTTAGGTAAGGCTCTTATCAGAAGGAATAGCATATAGTGAATATTTATGTTTCACCTAAATTTCACAGTCTGCCTCTAAGTTACTTCCCTAACATCATTTCTTGCTTAACCCCCCTCCCCCAATCTATATTTTCCCCTTTACTCCTGGCCTTGAAATATCTAGTGTATTGGCCACACTTAGTTTGGCACCAGTTCCTAAGTAGTCTACCATATTTTATTGATTTTAAGATTTTTTTTAAAGATTTTATTTATTTATTTGAGAGAGGGAGACACAGCAGGAGAGGGAACACAAGCAGGGGGTGTGGGAGACGGAGAAGCAGGCTTCCCGTGGAGCAGGGAGCCCGATGCAGGGCTCGATCCCAGGACCCTGGGATCATGACCTGAGCCAAAGGCAGATGCTTAACAACTGAGCCACCCAGGCGCCCCTGATTTTAAGATATTTTTAACATCTCTAATATGAGGGTATATCTTACAATTAGTGGCATATGATAATTTAATTGGTAGCTTTATTCTGTTTTATTTTGATAGCACTTACATGGTGTATACGTGAAATATGATATTTGCTTTCTGATTCCTTGCCTTTGTTCATTTTTCCTAGAATAATGTTCTTTCCTTAACTTCTGGGTAAACTCAGGATTTTCGGACTTGCTCAGACATTTCTTCCCTCTCAGTTTTCCATGTTTCTACAGCCCACTTTCTGTAACTCTCTATCTGCTTAGGGTTAACTAACTATACAAGTAGAAGGAACACAGTCCACACAAGACCCCACTGAATTCTGACACTACCTGCATATTCTGGGGGTTCCCCTAAACACCAGGAATTTCAATAATTCTCCAGAAGTGCTACAGAACTCATTGAAAGCTGTTATACTTGTGGTTATGGTTTATTACAGAGAAAAGATACAAATTGGAATCAGCCAAAGGAAGAAGTGCAAAGGACAGAATCCAGGAAAATATCAGAAACAGAGCTTCTTTTGTCTTGGAGTCAGGACACATTACTTTTCTGACATCAGTGTATGACAATATGCATGGAGTTTTACCAATCTAGGAAGCTTCCCGGAGCTCCAGAGTCCAGAGTTTTGTTCTTTTTTTTTTTTCTTTCAGAGTCCAGAGTTTTAATTGGTGCTCCATCACCTAGCTATCATTGATTGATTGATTGATCGATTGCCAATATGGTGGATCTCCAGGTGACCCAAAGCTCCAACATGAAGCCATATTGTCTGTTGGTTTTTCTGGCATTGTCAGCTTCTACCTGAAATCATACTGCTAGACTATGCAGCATGACCTCAGGCAAACAAAGACACCCCTATCAAATATGACATTCCAAAGGCTTAGAGATTACCTCCCAGCCAAGGACAAAAGTCAGACCTCTTTTTAGACAAGGTCAGATTCTTTATTACACACTATTATATACTTACTAGAAATTATTATCTTCTATATGTCTTTTCTCTGTAGGCTAGATGCTCCCACAGGAAGAAGAGCACATATTTTTAAGTCAGATAGACCTATATTCAAATCCTGGATCCATTGCTTATCTACAGGATGAACTTGGGGAAGTAAAAAAGCTTTAGTTTTCTAATCTAAAAAATAGGTGAAATTATATGAATATTATAAGATTATTCTAAGAATGAATTAGATAATATATATGGAATATTTATAGGAATATCTGACCACAATAATCATTTAATAGACAGTGGCAAATTATATGATTATTATCATTTTTCCTTTAGTATCCACACAGATTACAATTAACATCCCAATTCTTCTATTAGGAAAAGAAAGCAAAAAGTAATAAAGGAAAAAAATAAGCTTAAATAGCTCAGAGACTGAATCAAATTTCATTAAATATCATGTTTCAATCATAGATAATTTATATTAATTCCAAAAGCTAACAACTTTATGCTTTAGATTATTATTTCTAAAATAGGAGATCTATGGTTACTAGGATATTGACAATACTGTGTGAAGAAAACTATAGCTAATAGCCATCTTCATTAAAGAAAATCAGCCTTTAAATTAAGTTAAATCAAGAACATCTACAAAAGAAAACTGAAGTTTCCAGAATAGTGATTGAGTATGAAAAACTAAATCCCAGAAATAGGGTGAGTTATAAATGATCTCCAACTTCCCTCAAAGGAAAAGCTTTTTGAACATCTACATAAATGGCATATCCAACTCTGCTTGAATACTTCCAATGTAAGCAAGAAAAAAGTGGCTTTGTCTCAAGATGGGTTTGATTTAAAATATTACCTTAAAAAATCTCTCCTGGACTTTCAATTCCAGCAAAATTATAAATAAAGCAATATGAAATTCTTTCTTACTACGAAACCGCAAAAATGCATGATAAAATATAAAAATCAGCCTTGTAAACGCTTCTTCAGAAATCTGGGAAAATCTCTAGCAACAGGGAATGAAGAAGAAAACAAAAAAGAGCTGAAAGCAAATAAACTGATGCTGAAGCTTTGCTAAGAGAGCCTTTCTATTGGGTATACAAATTTTTAGACTAACTTCTGGGTGGAAATAGGAGGCCAGATTATGGACCTATTCAAGGTAGAGAATGAGAACTGAGACTCACCAAGAAATTCAGGGCTGAGAAGGGCACTTAAGGAAAAAAAAATGAAGAAAGTTGGAGCGGGGAGTGGGAAATCTACTAATGGCACAGAGCATGTGTAAAGAAACTTGAAACTTGCCCATTTTCACCTGGGATCTAGATAAAAGTCTCCTCTGAGATTTTTACCTATGGACCTACTCTTTTTAAGATTTGGAATTTAAATTTAGTCTATGCGTGGGAGTTTAGGATTCCCCAAGTTAAAATAAGAAAAAGTAATGCAAAATTATTTCTGACTGATGATACCTCTGTGGCATCTGTAATATATACATTCAAATTCACTTGGAGGACATGTGCTCCAGTCAGGCTACACAGGACTCCCACAGATAAAGTCCTGCTGAATATAACCTCACAATTCAACACTATAAACAAATAAGGAAACAAACAATGAGGGAGAGTTAGCAGGCATATTAAACATTAGTATTAAATCCTTATGAACCTTAGATATGGAACTAAGAAATTATGTTTAAAGTTTAACAAAATGTGGAAGAAGGACATATAAAATAAAAAATACGATAAAATGCTATTAGAAAGGAACAGGAAGCAGATATGAAAAAGATTCAGGTAGAGCATCTATAAAAGAACAATATAGTCAGTGAAATTAAAAAGTCAGAGTTAAAGAGCATTTTACACAACATTTTACAAATTGCTAAGAGAGGGAGAGCAAGCACAGAAATGGAAAATAGATGTGATGAAAGTTCTTTTTGACATATAAAGTAACATCAACAGGTTCTGAGGATTAGGACATGGATCCCTTTGGGGGTCATTAATCAACCTACCACAAGAGGTTGTGCCTAATTTTTCAGATTTAATAAAATATAATGAACATCATATAATAGTTTTTTCCATAGAACCAACTTTATTTTTGTTTGTAATATAATATGATATGATATATAATATAATATCAAACATTATTATCAGAGTAGAATTAAATAAATAAACTAATGAGTGAATAAATAAATCCACATACAGATCTATCATAGTAAAATTGCAGCATACCAAATAAAAAGCAACAATAGTCAAAAGGTGTTAGAATAATAATTTTAAGGTTCTGAGAGAAAAATAGCTGTAAATATAAACTTTGCATGATTAAGTTCTCATTTAAGACTTAGTGTAACTTAAAACTTTCTTAACAAAGATTTTTAGGTATTATCTCACACATAGATCCTCACAGAAAGAGATTCTAAAAGAAGTACTTGGGGAAGAATAAACTGAAAAGGAAGGACTGAAGTGTAAGAAACAGTAGTAAGCAAATTGGTAAAACACAAGTATAGCTAAGTAATTATTGATGGCATAAAATTAGTAATTGTAATCACTGTTCATTGTGGAAATGAAATATTGAGCAACAATACATGTTGGAATACTGAAGGAATTTTAAGTTGATGTATCAAGTCCTTTGCATTGTTTGAGAGTTGATAAGGAGTACAATTAGATTTAGAAAAGTTACTCATTAAGGTGTATTAAAATTTGGGGGCACCTGGGTGGCTCAGTCGTTAAGTGTCTGCCTTCGTCTCAGGTCATGATCCCAGGGTCCTGGGATCTAGCCCCGCATCGGGCTCCCCGCTCTGCGGGAAGCCTGCTTCTCCCTCTCCCACCCCCCTGCTTGTGTTCCCTCTCTCACTGTGTCTCTCTCTGTCAAATAACTAAATAAAAATCTTTAAAAAAAAAAAGTGTATTAAAATTTGAAGGCTAACTACTAAAGAATAGAAATGAAATATGTAGTTTTTAAATCAGATGAAGAGGAAGGTAAAAGCATAAATCTACAATAGCTAGAATCCAGAAAAGAAGAAAATAACCTTCCCCCCACCAAAAGACATGATAAATAAGAAGCAAAATATAAGATGATGGAAGCATGTCTAGATAATGTCAGTAAACAAACAATATAAATAAAATCAATCTAACAGTTAAAAAAGAGATTTTTTCAGATTAAAAAAAAAATCTTCTTGTTATTTGCATAAGGCACACCTAAAACATATAGGCATAAAAAGTTAAAAGTAAAGAGATAGAAAAAATTGCAACAAGCAAATTCCAATGAAAATAAAAGATGTGGCAGATCTACTAATATCAAATAGAATTGAAGATATTATTAGGGATAAAAAAGGTCAGAACATAATGAAAAATGAATAATTCACCAAGAAAAATATAGAAATTTTACACTTTTCAATACCTAATAAGATAGACACAGAATATATTAGGGAATAAACTGATAGAATTACAAGGAGTAATTGATTAATTTACAGTCATATTTTTTAATTAAACAAATGCTGAAAAATTATTAGATTATACAGAAAATATATTTGTAAGTGTATAGAAACCTGAACAGCCTAGTTATCCCGCTTATTCTAATAGATTTATATATAACCGTGGGCATTATTCTGATGCACAAATAGAACATGTATAAAAATTGACAAAAAGTTCAAAGCATATCTCACTGATAGCAAACAATCAGTAAGATATAGACCATGTTTTAATGAAAATGCAATTGGATCATTGCATTGTCATTGAAATCAATAACAAAAACAGCAAAGCCATTGCATCATTATTTAAATCAATAACAATTAATATAAAAACAATTCTGTGGACATTCAAACACAAATGTTTAAGTAACCCATGGATCAAAAAATTACAATAAATTTTTATCCATTTTAAAATTGATTGAAAATGAAAAGATTACATATCAAACTTGTGGTAATACCAACATGATTTAGAGGGAGATTTTTATCTCTAAATATTTGTTAGGAAAGAAGAAGACTTAAAATCAGTGTCACCAGAGTCACTAATTTAGAGAATTGAAAAAAAATAAGTTAAACCATGTAAGTATAATAAAGGAAATATTAAGTATAAGAGTAAAGAATACAAAAGTAGAAAAAACAAAAATAGTAGAGGGAATAAACAAAGAAAAGTTGGCTCTATGGCAGAAAAACCATTAAAATAAGCTACATTCTTATGGTTCTAAGAAAAGACTAATATAATTGACTAAACTTAAAGAAAAGGAGATAAAAGTAACATTAGGAATGACAAAACAACTGCAGTTAGAGATTTAAAAAAAAATTGTAGTATGGGGCACCTGGGTGGTTAAAGCATCCAACTCTTGGTTTTGGCTCAGGTCATGATCTCAGGGGGTAAGATCTAGCCCTGAGTCAGACTGCGCACTCAGTGCCGAGTCCGCTTAAGATTCTCTCTCTTTCCCTCTGCCCTTCCGCCTGCCACTCTCATTCTCCCCCTCTAATATTAATAAATAAATCTTAAAAAAATAAAAAATATAGTATAATGAAATGTAAACTTTAAATTTGAAATATACATTTGCTTATAAATTTATAAATTTGAAAGTTAATGTAAACAGTCCAAAAAATATATAATTTGCTAAAACTGACTTGCAAATAAATTATGAACAGACCTGTAATTATTAAGTAAATTTATTCACTATTTAAAAATATAGCCTGTCTATATATCCATAAATTACAGACCTAGGCAGTTTAAAATAATTCTACCAATGCTTTAAATATAGATAATCCCAATTTTTTGTAAAATGCTCCAAAAAATGGAAAAAGAAGAAAAATTACTCAACTATTTTAAAAAGGGTATTAAAGAAAAAGTAAATTATTGACTGCCATCAAGTTTGGTGTATCAAGTTTTAATACTATACATATACATTAATGTAATTTCTCATGAGCAAATAAAGATGAAAGAAACATAATCATACCCATAGATACAGAAAGCTCCAATGTACATTAATGATAAAACAAAACCATAATCGAAATAAGAATAAAAGGAAAATTCCTTAACCTACCAAAGTAGTATCAGGCAGGCAGACCTTCATGGTCCTTCTATCTGGACTTAGAATCAAATTGACATGAGACAGATTAACAGGAGAAAATCAAATTTAATAAGTATATATATATAGGGAATCCACACAGACATGAGATTCCAAAGACGATGAGGCAACATGAAGCTTATATGAGCTAAGTAGAAGGGGTAGGTCTGAGGATGCAAAAGACAGAAAACTCATTAGCAAGAAGGTGAAAGGAGATGTTTGGAAAAACAAGGTTGTCCTACTATGTAGATGAGTTCCTTAGGTAAAGAAGGTCTATTAATATTTATCTTTCTGTTGCAGGCTCTCCTTTCCAATGTAAATTAGGCAGTTATGCGGGGGAGGCAGAGAACTTTTCTTGCATCTGCTGGGTTTTTATTACTTTTAACTTGAAATAGTGTTTATGCCGAAGTGCCATATTTTAGGGTGTCTCATCCTGCACCCCTTCAGTAGTAAATATTTAGTAAAGCTATAGCAAACATTATACATAATTAGAAACTTTTTAAAAAAAGATTTTATTTTTTTATTTGAGAGAGCGAGAGAGAACACAAGAGGTGCGGGGCTGGGGGGCGTCTTCATAGGGAGAAGCAGGCTTCCCTCTGAGCAGGGAGCCCGATGCAGGGCTCAATCCCAGGACCCCAAGATCATGACCTGAGCAGAAGGCAGATGCGTAACTGACTGAGCCACCCAGGCATCCCATAATTAGAAGCTTTTTATTTTCAAAGTCAGGATCAAGACCGGTACATACTATGATTGCTTCTAATTCATAGTGTCCTCAAGGGCCTAGCTAATGCAAGGAAGTAAGAAAAAGAAAAATATATATATACAGACAGAAAAAGAAAAAAAATCAAAATCTCATTTTTCAGGGACAATATGATTGTCTGCATAGGGAACCCAAGATAATTTACAAACTATTAGAATCAATAAGAGCATTAAGCAAGTATCCTGGACACAAATTCAGTATACAAGAGTGAATTAGAAAATGCAATACCAAAATCATCATATAAAGGGGCACAAAAGCTGGAATGAACATCGTAAAAATTTCACAAAAGATGTTTAAACTTTTGTGGAAAATAATAAACCTATATTGGAAGACATAACGGACCAAACAAGTGAAGCAATTTATGTGTTCATGGCTGGAAAACCTCAATAATATTACAAGACTTAAGTTCCCTAGGTTAATATGTTAATTAAATACAAATCTAATTTTTAAAACAGAATTTTTCATGGAATTTGACAAACTTTTTCTAAAATTCATATGGAAGTGCAAAGGTCAATACTAGCCAAGAAAATTTTGAGGAAGTACAAGGTGAGAAGATTTGCCATATCAAGCTTATTATTATTACCATAAATTTTTACCATAAATTATTATCATAAAACTATAATTATAAAATATTATGGTACTGGTGTAGAAAAATATTTTGGGAACAGAATAGATTGCCTAAAAACAGGTCCCTAAAACTTACTATGAAGTCTTTTACTATGAAGTCTCTTGACTTTTTAAGCTAAACACCCCCCATTTGTGGGGACAAATGTAAACATGTTTATGTATATGTTTGTATGACTATCCTCACTTACCATACATATACATAAACAGCCTTGAAAGAAAACCAATAGTTTCTGTTCCTGCTCTCTTCACACCATAAACTTTCCAATATAATCTTGTTTCCCCCAATAGACCTGGTCCTAATTTGTCTTTTCTTTATCTCAAAATTCCTGGGCTGTCAAGCCAAGTTACTCTTAAAAGGACTCTGGGAATTGCAGTCAAGAGAAAGATATATTAAAGTATCATTATTCAAACATAAAAATTTAATAAAAATGTTAACAAGGTTTCCCCAAGGTGGGGGTGTTTATTACTTACTCTTTTTTTTAACAGCACAATTACGTTTCTAGAGAAAGAGGTCAGGTATAACTTATAGCACTTGCTATTTAAAGAAAATGTGGGAGAAAGAGAACACTACCCCTCAAACATTATACACACAACTTTATTTCCTATGTAATTTTAAACTCTTTTAATTTAATTTTTCCTCAGTTTCAAAGGGGTGTTCAATCATGAATGATGGCAGTGGCTTTTTCTTTAATTTGTGACATCTAATCTTTACTTTAGGCTTCGCCAGTCACATCTCACTATGTCTCATTGCATGTGCCCTGACACAATAAATCAGGCCAAGGTGATCCAATATCGTGTGACATTTTTTAAAAAAAGGATATTAAATGGTGGCAGAAGATACGGCTGAAACACGTCAACGTGGGCCCAAGGGGCATTGTTCTTCTCTAACAGTTTGCTTTCTCAGACTCTGGGTAGAAGAATTATTATTGCCCTTTTTATATAAACATCCTTATCCAAATAGTCTTCCTCTTATGGCTAATATATGCATTCGTGTCATATGAAAGCCACTTGCTTAAGCTGCTTTTCTATTTGTAGTCTGTTCAGGCACACAGTCCTCAGCAGGAGTCCGGCTCCATGATTCATTGCCTCAGATTTCCTACGGAGCTTACATGATGCTCGCTCAGCCCCATACGGTTTTGTATCCATTATAACCAGGGACAAGTAAGCAGGGCTCAGGAGTCTGAGCATCTATCTAAGAATAGCTCCCTGACGCCTTGCTTTACTCACAATAAATGAACAATGAACTCTTTACATGCTAACCTCGTATGGTGAGGAGAAATTATAGGAGCTTACTTGAGTTAAATAAGGGAAGAAGCATTGAGAGTGAAGCTCCTTAAATGAGCAGGTCAATAACTAGTTTACAGAGACCAGGGCACCTGGCTAATGGGAGAATAAAGAATTATGCTTGTCACAGAAAAAGAAAGATGGCTGTCCTGGTTTAGTGCTAAATAATTACATTCATTATACTGAGAATAGCTCTGCAAGTGGTCGGTTGCACTAGTTAATTCATTAGCAAAACTAATCAGCAAACAACAAACAACAATTGGGGGTAAATTTAACCAATTTCAATAGAATGTTTGGCAAAACAGGATTTTCTTTATACTAGAAAAGGAAAATTACACTGGAAAACTGCACACATAATTGTATGTATCTTCTTATTTTGTCTCGAGTTTCAATATGAAAGATGGAAATCATAGCCAAAGCAGAGAGCGGGCATAGGTACAACTGATGATTCTACTGAATGATTTCAAATGACCTAAAATATCCCAGAGTTTCAGTGTTAATCCTGACAATGAGTAGAAAACAGACTCTAGGAGTAAGGGGTTTTCCATTCTCTTTGCTTTATGAGATTTGTGATTGTATAATTAATATAATAGTTTATGTTGTATGTAATATGTAATAACTATAGCATAATTCTGGAGTGTTAATAATATAACTTAGATCCATATAACCCAGAGAAGCTTGGAGTAGTTTTACCTTTGACCAGACTACTAGAGGATTAAGAGGCTCAACTCGTGGTTGATACAAAACTCCAGTGTAATTAATTTGCTCATTTATGCATTCAACATGCATCATAACTTTAGACAAAAATCCTACAAGAGAAACAGTAATTTGTCTTGGTGGAAGGGTGAGGAATGATTAGATAATATGGGGCACTAAGACTGTCCTTAAAATGGATGGGGTTTTTTTCTTTATTTCTGGAATGAAGATTTTTTTTCTACTTTCTTTTAGAGAAGAAGAAAGAATTCAAACATGCAATGCTAGGAAAGAAGGTAAGATTGAGGGATAAAATCTAAAGGGTCTACTGAGCCTGGTAGCTTTTTCTGTGTCACCACAGAGCAGCACTATTCATTTAGAATTCAAGAAAAAAAAACAGTTATCTGTTGAATTCAAGGCAAAATCACTGATTTGATCCACTATAGATGTAATATGAATCACAGAATTTTACCCAAATAAATAATAAGTCTATAGCAGGATCTTTGCAGAGTCCAGAAATTCCTCAATAGGCCCTAGAATCAATAAAATGGGATAACTGCATTTATAGTGTACTTATCTCTTCAAGCAATATCATCTCTGCCAAGCAAATGCTGAGAAGAACATTGGTATTAAAAGGTTTTTCTTTTAGGTTCTGTATTCTAAAAACTTAAGAGGAATATGTAGAAGGATCATGACTTCTAGTATTCTCTAGCCCGTGATTTCTCAACCTTGGTACTACTGACATTGTGGCCCAAATAATTCTTCGTTTGGGGGAGGGGGGCGGGGAGGGGTCTGTCCTGTGCATTATAGGATGGTTAGAAGCATTTCTGGCTTCTACCCACTAGATGCCAGTAGCAAGCCCCTCAGGTTGTGACAACCAGAAATGTCTCCAGACATTGCAGAATGTTCCTTGGGTGGCAACATTCCTCCCCTTCTGCCCTCCCCCCCACTCCTCCTTGAGAACCATTGTTGTAGTCCCACCTCCAATACTCAACAGTGCACATCCTATACTTCAGGTACCCTGGGGTGGACTCCTACAGATGTCTCTAACTCTGCACACCTTGTTCCATCTAAGTGCTATAACTTCTTATTTCTTAGCCCACCTGTTCATCCTTCACATTTGAGTTCCTGTCAGCTCTATACTGAGTTGGGGCTCCTCCGCTCTACTCCCACATAAATGTCTTTATGAAAGCACTTAGGATCTTCTTAATTGCCGATTTACTTAACCTGTTTGTGCTACCAGACTATAAACTCCCTAAAGGCAGGGAACATATTTTATATATTCTTCGCTCCTAGCATACTTCCTGCTGTACTAGGGACAAATTCAAGGGAAAAAGGAAAAGGAAAAATAAGAAGGGAAAAAGTAAAAATGAAAAATGGCTTATTAAATAATACTGTTAGTGAATAAGTTCATGGAAGGGCATTTATAGCCACTATGGATCTGAAGCATTCAGGTCAAATTAATAGTAAGTATGTATTTGGTTATTCTATACAACACCAAAATCAACTGAGCATAACTAAACTGTCTAGGTAAGTTTCATATCTGTGCTTTAGGTTGGCTACATGTGTTTGCCCTTCCCCTCAATAGCTCAGCTAATTCTCAAAGCCCTTGGGAAATCTGGTTACTACTTGGTTAGAAACTGTGCCAGGTATTCTTTTTTGATATTCAAAATTACTTTAATTTTGAGTTATGATCAAAATTGATAGTTTTGATAGGTTGATAGTTTTTGCTTTTGTCACATAGAAAGTATTTTTTTTTTTCAATTAAATTTTGCAGTATGTTTGGTTTGGGGTTTCTTAAGCCTCATAGAATGGTTACATGTATAACCAATCCTCATTTTGAAGATTGCATTGAGAATTCAGTCAGTATCTAAAGCAGGCAATATTATATAGTTATTACATCTTCAGAAAGTTACTACCTGTGAATGGAATATCTTATAAGAACAAGAAAGAAAGGACACATGGGAGTGCATAGTTAGAAGAACTCAAATTTACTTCTAATTTGATCTCCTTTAGAGCAATTATTCTCACTTAGTTACCCCCAAAACATAGATTAGATCCCATTATCACTTGGTTTTTTTGTTTGTTTTTGTTTTTGTTTTTTTGCACTGTGTTCTTTCAGGAGAGCATAAATAGATTGTGAAGATTTTTCTCTGCTTTCAGATGATACTTTTCATACATATTGTAAGGAAGGAAAATGAGAAGGACACTAGTATGGTAGGCCATATCATTGTCTCAAATATCTACTGCCTGTCCCTATGGGATGATTATATATTCTCTACCCCATTGATATACTGTCTGGTCAAATCGATTGCCTTGGCCAAAGGAATGTTAGTGGAAGTGATCTGTGCTTCCAGCTGAAGGTATAAGAGCTGTCCTGAGTTCTATCATAAATTTTTCTGTCTCCAGTGAGGCCAGTGTTTCCAAAAGTAGGGCTGTTTTGTCACTTGCGTCTCAGAATGAGAAGGCCATAGATGCCTCCAATCCTTGAAAGACATGTTACATGAGTAGGGAAATTTTGTTGTTGTTGTAAGCCATTGAAATTTTTTCCCATTCATTTAACAATTATTTTTTGAGTGTTCAGGCACTGCTCTAGACACTGCGGATGCATGAGTGAACAACGCAGACAAAAATCTTGCCCTCATGGAATTTATATTCACTGAGTAGATACAATTTTTTAGAAAGTACATAATATAGTATACTAGAAAGAAATAGTATGATGGAGAAAAATTAATCAGCAAAGAACATGGGTAAAGGGGAGGTAGTGGTTTCTTTTTTAAATAGGGTGGTCAGGGTGGGGATTTTTGTTTGTTTTTTGTTTTTTGGGGTTTTTTGAGAGAGAGAAAGAGAGAGAGTGTGTGCGAGCAGGGAGGGGCAGAGGGAGAAGGAGTGAGAGGGAATCTCAAGCAGGCTCCAGACTCAGCATGGAGCCCGATGTGGGGCTTGATCTCACGACCCTGAGATCATGACCTGAGCTGAAATCAAGAGTCATACACTTAGCTGACTGAACCATCCAGGTGCCCCCAGAGTGGGTTTTATTGAAAGGTGACTTTATTTATTCTTAAATTATCTATATTTAACTTTCTTTCTAATTTTTAACAAAACTATTTGTTTCAAAGAATTTGAAAAACCACTCTGATTTAGGGTTGTTTGTTATCACAATATAACTCAGCAAAAGCTGACTGATACATTTAGAATTAAAATGTTTTTAAAAAAAACAATAAAATGTTTTTTAAAAAATGCAATTATATAGTTTTGACAAATAGAATTCTCATGTGTTTTCATGCTTAAATAATAACTATGAACTTATATTTCATAATAACTATGAAAATATATTAAGAAAATACATATTATGTACATACATATATTCTATATAATATTCTATATTCTATATAAGATATATATATCTTAATACGTATTGTGATATTACACATTGTGTAATACATATTGTGTATTATTACACAATGTGTAATGCATATTGTGATATTGGGATATTATGGTGAGACTGAATGAGACAACTAAACAAAGGAAGGAAGTGAAGGAAACAAAACAATGATCTCACACTACTCTGCACCTTCCTTTTCCAAATTTCTCTCAACAGTAAAGTTAATAAGGATGGACCAACATTATCTAAGATTACATAGTTGAGGTTATGCTCTGAAGAAAAAGGAAAAAGCAGGAGGCATCTTTTCCCAGAACTCCATACCACTTACCCAAACCATGACTCAGTCACACTAAAAAGATTGGGGATGTATACTATATAGTCACTCAGGCTTGTGTTGAGTTGTATGCCTGAAAGCTCTAGGGGCAAGCAGTAGAAGGGGTAACTGCTGAATACCATTGACCAGAGAAGCCAGAAGGTTTTTTTTGTTTGTTCGTTTTTTTGACCTGAGCTGAAATCAGACACTTAACCGACTGAGCCACCCAGGCACCCAGAGAAGCCAAAAGTTTTAATGAGAGTTATTACTGGAACATAATTGTATACTATCGATATACCAATTGTTAATATTTTCTGGTAACAGTATTTAGAAGTACTTAGGAGGAACACATACTGGTAACAAATATGACAAAAAATCAGTCCTTCTTGTATAAAAATGTATTCAATTCAATGCAAATACTCCAAGAAGTAAATGAAAAAAATGCAATTAACTAAAAAATTTGGGGAAGAAAACCACATTTAAATAACAGTCAAAGAAATGCACATTAAAATAGTAAGATAGTGTAAGATAGTGTTTTTCTCCTTCATATTAACAAGGCATAACAAGTTTCATATTCATTTCCAGCAAGAGTGTGAAAGAAATTCAGTGGGTAAATGAAATGTGTCTATAATGTTTTTGGAAAATGATTTATAACAAATAACAAAATTTTTCAAGTATTGTCAATAATTATATTTCTAGAAATATATCTTAAGGAATAATCTAAAAAAATAACCACAAACTATTATGATTCTTTTGTCTATAATAATAAAAAGTTAGATACAAACTCTATGCCCCAGGAGAATGGTTAATCTCAGCTTGTGAAGAAACTTTTATGACAATTTACCATAAATATTTCCTATATCAAATTAAAATAAGGTACAGAATTATGCAGACCCCTAGAAGTCCATCAAAATTTTCTTTCCTCTCTTTCCAAAGAAGTAGAATTAAAGCTGACCACATGGTTGTGCAGCCACACACTTCTCTGCCTCCCTTAGAGTCTAGAGTCTCTCCAATAGAATGAGCAGGGAAGTGGCTGGTGTCTCATCTTCTTGCCAGCTGACACCTGGATGTAATGGTGACCCAGCTTGACCCGCCTATGATGGTTCCATAGGAGCAGATACCTGGAAGGAATATCCCTTAATGTACCCAGGAATTAAGGTGCTCACCAATCAGGCACATTGGGCTATTATAAGAGAAAAACATGATTTAAGTTACATGTTGCAGAGGGAGGAGAGTGGTTGCTATGGAACCTTATTCTAATACATATAGAAATATGGTATCATCATAGTACTCATTTATTCAGTTATTTGTCCTCACTAGAACCAAAATTTTTTCATGAGAGCAGGAACTTGATTTTGTTCACTGTTGTATCCCAATGTCCAGATTAGTGCCTAGAACACAGAGGATATTCTATGAATAAATAAAGGAATGACATCATCTATTTTTATAATACGGCAGTTAGATGTTTCAAGATAAAAACATCTTGAAAGGGATATAAACAATGATTATCTAGAAGATTGTGGTTATTTAATAAAACAGTTTTTAAAACTTAAAAAGGAATCATGCTTGCTATCTAGTATGGACTTAGAATTTGCCTTATGTTTATGACATTTTGTATCTTTTATATATCTTAGTTTTATTGATTTTTAAAACAAATAGTTTATTTTCTCTGAATATGGTCGACTATGACTTTTCTAAATCTCCATTACATACTTGTGGAGAAGCAGTCGTCTTAATGTTTAACTTTAAATGCCATGTAGTTAAAAAAACAACAACCAAAACTCCCAAAGAGCAGATGACACAAACCATTCTGAAGATAGGATAGTTCTAATAAGCCTTATCTAATAAATTTAATTATATTGCATGAAGGTAAGAAGAAAATAAATTATCAAATGCCTCAAGTGCCATAGTACCAAATTAGTCTTCTATGCATTACCCCATTAAAATGTACCCTCTGAACTATATTCATCATCATTCATCATCTTGCAGCCCTAACCTGATGCTTTCCCTTCATTTGCTATCTCTAGGCCCTTAGTCTGACACCTGTGTACCAGTCTATGGCTTGTGGGTCAGTGGACCACAGTGAAGCAATGTAGGCCCTAGAATCAGGGGAAGGTTCATGCCATCTCTTTCTAGCAGCTTGAATTTGGCAAGTAATTTTTCTGAATTTCAGCCTCCTCGGTTGGAAGATGAAAATGATACAATAAATAAAAGGAATCCATAGATCTAACATTCATGGTTTCTACTATGAGGGAGAAATCTCTAAGGCCTTGGGCTTGTATTAACATGGGTACATTAACTGGTGAGTGTGTTTAGCTAACCCATAAGTAAACACCTGCTTCCAACATGCTCAAACCCAGGGCTCTTCCCAGTCCAATTATCCTCCTTACAAAATTGCACTTTTGGGGACCAAAACTTCAGAAAGCATTGCTTCATGATAGAAAGCTAGGAATAGTTCTTTTCCTACAGCAAATCAACTAAATGAGATATACTTTACCTCCTTACATCTTGTTTCTCTTCACTCAGTTTTCACTGCCCTAATAATAGCTAACATCTCTACAGCACTTACTATGTGCTAGCCACTTCTGTTTAAGTTAATTCATTTAATATTCATAACCTTAGGAGGCAGGTACTATTATTATTACTAACCTCATTTTTCAAGTGAGAGAACAGAGTCGTGAAGAAGTTAGGTAACTTGCCCAAGGCCACATAGAGAATGACAAAGCTGGGAATCAGACTTGGGCAGTCTGACTCCAGAGTCTGTGTTCTTAATCATTACTGTTTACTGGAACTACCTTGATGCAAGCTAGGACCATTTCTTCGTCTGCATTATTGCAATAGCCATTAATTGGTCTCTCTGTGTCCACTTTTGCCTCCCTACAATTCATTCTCCATGCTGCAACAAATATTCTTTTAAAAATTCATCTTCAATCTCATCAGTACCTTATTAACATCTTTATATGGCATCTAAATTTTTCTCCCTTTTCAAGAAATGTTCATGAAGATGTGAACACCCCAGCTCCGTTGATTTGAGTCTGATAAAGATAGTCTTGCAGAGAGTAAATGATAATATCAGAGAGTGTGTAGAAAACAGATACAAGTGGGACATATACAGGGGAAATCTATGTGGTCACCCAATTCAAGGACAAAGAGCAGATGTCCAAAGCCAGAGATTAGGGAACAGTGGGGATGAGCTTCAAATGGCAGCTGAGAGGACATGCAGAGCATTTCTAGCTAATATCCTGAGATAAAATCTGTTGTCCCTTGCTACTTTTTCATATTCTAAGAGGGTCAATAGTATGAGAAGAACTAGAAGGGGCTGGGGTTGAATTCTGGCTCTAACCCATAGAGAGACATAACCCAGAGCAATGTTTCTGAGGTTCAACTTTCCTTTTTAATAAATTCTTTGGGTAATTATCAGGAATAAATCAGAAAATGTACACTGCCTAGCATGAGATAGATTCTTATTGTAGCTATTAATGACTAGTTGGAGAGTATGGGAGGGACAACTATGGATAAAGGGCCATGAATGATGTGGACAAAAGACATCCATACATTTCAAGGTAAAGTTCCAACTCTTCAACACAGGCTCTTTACAGTCAGATTTATAATTGTTGGCAGATTTATAAATGATCTCTAGATTCCACAGTCAAACAGCGAGCATATTGGTGTCTTTTGTTTCATTAGCCTTTCAAGAGTTAGGCATTTGCAGTTGTCTGAAAACTAGGTCTAAGCTTTTATGTGGGAATATACTGCTGGCTATTTAGATTTGGTTGTTTTAACTCATAATTTAATATCTATAAATTTGTGCTACTTTCCAGGCTGCCTTGAGTAGAAATTCAAAGTTCTGACCTTCCCTAGTGCTCAGACTCTACCAGTTGAGGTTTAACCTTCCATGACTTACATAATTGAAATGTAGAGGGTGGCGAGTAACTTGTGTCCTGAGAATGTTCAGGACAGTAGGTGGCCCATGTGTTACAACATACCTTATGAATCCCTAAAAATTTTGGTGTTGTAGAAAGCGTATTTGGGCTTTGATTTTGACTGACTTTTGTCCTATCCCTTACTAGCTATATTGGGGCAAGTAAATGACCTCCTCTGCATTTCAATTTTATTCATCCACTGGACAATAACAACTGCCTCAAAATATTACTGGGAAGGTTAAGTAATATTTCATGTAGGGCTGTGTTTAAGTCAACTTACTGGAGCATGGATTCAGGGTACCCCAGAACATTAACATTTAAGGGATAAGCAGCAAGTACATCTTCTATACTTATTTGTACTCTGGCCCTTCTTCCCTCAGAGCTTCTGTTGCTCTGTGGCAAAGTCTTTGTGTGCCTTTCTGCCTGACCTAGACCATACCAGGTATATGGCTTTGGACAATACCTCATCTTATTTCTTTTTGCTATCCCCACTGCTTTTAAAAAACATGGGAGCATGGAAAGAATTTTAAATATTGGTTTAGTTAATAAATCAACTTGGTACCAAATATTGAGGATTCCCCACCATACTATTCTTCATACCTATATATTTCTCCTGGCTTAATTCCTTCAGTATCCCATCATTGCTTTCTGAATGAAGCCAAACCTCTGAAAATGACTTACAGAAAAGCTTCTGTTAAGACTGTGAGCACAGTGATGACAGAGGCTGTGTCTTTTTTTTTTTTTTCCATTTATCAAGGTATAAGTGTCAAAATTGTCAGATATTGAAAGCGTATACATGATGATTCGATATACATATACATTGTGAAGGGATTCCAGGGTCCATGTCTTGTCATGTCTGTACCCTCATTGTCAGGTGACTAACCACTCAGTAAAAGTTTACAGAAATGTTTTGCATAAAACTTTGGGGAATCTCACCGTATGAGGTAATAAGTATATGAGAATACTTAGTGGGCTTGGGTTTGACTCCTGTGAAGGCTTCTTAACCAGTCACTTGGTGACACAGTGGGCTTGGGTTTGACTCCCATGAAGGCTTCTTAACTGGTCATATTTATTACCAGAGATGGCATTCCAGCCTCTCAGCTACTATCTTAAAAGTTGGGAAACTAGGGAAAAGCTACATGAGGACTAAAGCAAGAATCATCTCTGTGGAGGGAGATGATTGAAATACTTCAACATCCACTAGAACTTAACAACAACAAAAAATATCTAAAAACCTGTCAGAGAATGAAATTCCAAGTCCAGGAGGAAAAAAAAAAAAAAGAAAAGCTTGACATGACCAAATGTATTTTTATCTCTAAGCATCTGTGTACCAGGCAGCAAACAAATGTCTGGGACAGGGATGGACTGAAACACAGAGGGGCTTAAAACAGAATCTTCATGAAGGACCTGATTCTACCCACATTTCATTTTGGCTTCCAAATGTTTCCCGTGATCATATAATGGTGATTTACTTAAAGTTGTCTTTTTACTGACGGAAAGTGTGTCAGGCCTTCTTAGAGTTGCCGGCTCAGATCAGAGCTTCCATGAAGCAGGGGTCCCATCTGGATAAACTTTTCCACCCAGCATTCAGTGCCACTCACATTTAAAAGCAATTAGCACCTTTTGTTAACAATGGGGGAGTCCTCAGAGAAAAGCCATTGATTGTCTATAGATGGATCAGATTTTCATGTTGCTCTATATTTAAGAGCTTCTACTGCCCCTCTGCAGAAAATCCATATAGCAGGAGAAAACTTTAAGGCCAAAAATAATTGTCAGAATGGATAATAAGGAAGATATTAGATTCATATATTTAAGCTCCTTCTCAGGGCTAAGCTTGTAAATTAATTATAGTTCCAAATAGAGTTCTTCTTGTACAAATGTGTAAAAGAAATGGTTAGGCTTTTATATGTTTTGTCTTCCATTTAAGGTCTATCTCTCTGCTTCTTTTAGTGAATCTTAAACCCAAGGATTTGCACCAAGTCCCCATTTATCTGGCTCTTGTTCTCAGCCAACTGCCAGTTAATTAAAACTAAGCCTGTTAGTATATGCTTTATATTTTACTGACAAAATTCTATAGTGGATAGATAGATATGCATCTATCTATCTATCCACTATAGATAGATGCATATATACATGTATGCATTTACATATGCACAGGCTGGCCAAGAAAGAAAGATTGTCATGTAATCTTCTTTCTCTTCTATTGCTTCACCCCCACAAACAAACCTAGATGAATTTCCAAGAATATGAAACTTAATACAGCTGTTCAGAAAAGAATCAACGGCCTGTTTACTGCACTTATCGACAATTTGTGAAAGAAGAGACCAGAAATCAGTCTAATTACCAGAGTGCCAGTTGTGCTTGTTAACACCAGCTTTGTGACCAAATGTTATTCCACAGTTGTCACATCACACGAGGGTTTCATTACTAACATAATAGTGAACAAGATCACATGAAAAGCTATTGATTGATCTGCCACACAAAGGAAAGACACACTTGTCTCTATTATAACATGTTACATCTTCAACTATAGGCAGCAGATGTTGCCCCACCATTCCTCTTGCTAGAGAAGTGTAATTTCACTACTGTCCTGCTTCTTTAAGCGTTTGCCAATTAGGGTCCCCTTCCTATTTGCATATGTCATCAATGGGCTGAAGAGACAAGAAATTATCCCGCTCTAGTCCTTCCTGATCTTTAAGCCAGACTCAAAATCGATTCTCTTGAATTGAATCCAGGAGATGCTCGGGGTGTGCACAGTGTTTACTTTATCAATTGTCATTTCTGGCAATAAAAACAAATGGCTGCTTTATGTTAGGTTGGTTTCATGTGTTTTGCAGGAGACTCGGCTATAATTAGGCAATCCAGAGGGGGTAAAGGAGAGGAAGCTTACCCCTCTTGCTGTCTTTCTCCTCTGAATTGTCAGAGTTAGATGGCAGACAGGGGCCCATGATCCCAAGTGAACTGAAGCTGTTCTCACCGTAGTTCTTCAGGTCCTGCATTTTGGTTGTCTGCCTCACAAAAGCTCAATACACCCATGTTTTTAAAAGGCACAATCACCATTATTTTTAAACGAGAGCAGTGACTATTATAACCTGGAATTGGATTTGTTTACCAGGGGAGTAAGCACCTAAATAAGCACACCGCATGATCTTATCTGATGATGAGTGATTTATCAGGCACAACGTGAGTCTGCTTCTCACCGACTCTATTTTCCTGTTTATGCTTGTTGAACGCGATACAGTTTAATGAAGAATATACAGTACTTAAAATCTGTACCATTAATAGTTTAATTAAACTGGTGCATACTTCAAAAACAGAGTGACAGAAAACATTAATTTTGGTTATAAAGGGCATGGCATTATTAAAGTGCAATTAAAAACAACATTCACTTATAGTTAACAACTAAAACAATTTAATTATTTAACACTGGATTGTCACTTGTGACTAACTTCACCTCTTTGATGTGAGGATGTTCTGTGTCCCTGTTGATTGTTATGATTCATTCCCTCGAATTCCAAATGGGGGGCATTCTCAGAGCATCAGCATTTTTATTCGGTCCCTGTTGGCTAGTATGCATTGTAAAGTATGAAAATTTAACCAACTGTTTTGTAGTGCTAACAGCTACCCTGCAAGTAACTTGTGATCATACAGCATATGTGGAAAGTTTCACCTACTCTGAAAACATTAGCTGAGGTTGTGCTTTCTCTTCAAGTACTTTGAAGGAGAAGAGGCAAAACAGTGTAACCATTAAAGAACATGGATTCTGGACCTGTGCTGCCTGTTTCCAATGGAAAATCTCTAACTTCTCTCTAGGTAATCTCAAGCAACATTTTTAGCTGTATGTGCCTTTGTATTCTAGTCTGCAGATAGAGATATAATAGCACTCATGTTCTCAGGATTAAATGAATAAAGAGATATAAAGCACTTCGAATGCTGCTTGACACATAATAAGTGCTCCAAAATGTTGACTTAATATCATTGTCGTTAAGTTATGAGAATAAAAATTAAGACCTATTAAGCATAACCTCAGACAGTAGAGGATTAAATAGGCAATAATGAATGCTCTATAACAAGGACTAATCCAGCCATCAGGAGACCACTAAACTATATGAGAAAAATTTCCTATTCAATATCAAAACTGCCAGCAAGTTACAAAGACATATCAAGTACCTTTGTATACATTCTGTGTGCACTTTAATTTGTTCTCATGAATCCATGTGTTTAAATAAGTTTTACGGGGCGCCTGGGTGGCTCAGTCGGTTAAGCGTCTGCCTTCGCCTCAGGTCATGATCCCAGGGTCCTGGAATCAAGCCCCAGTTGGCTCCCTGCTCAGTGGGGAGCCTGCTTCTCTCTCTACCTCTGTCCACCGCCCTGTGCTCTCTCAATCGCTCACTCACTCACTCTCACTCTATCTCAAATAAATAAATCTTTTTAAAATAAATAAATAAATAAAATTTACAACACTTAAAATTTTGCATTCTCTCCAGGGAAGGAAACATAAAATTGACTACGTGGAGCCTTAGTTGACTCCCTTCTGTTACAGATGAGAGACCTGAGGCCCAGAGGTTGAGAGGTTACAGAAGAAGGAAAGTGTTCAAGACCAAAGGGAGAGTTGGCAGTAGAGGGAGAATTAGAATCAAGGACTCTGAGCAACCAAGCTAATATTCTTTCCTGTACTTATATCGACCATTATTCTTCTGGGTCAGAAATGGAGATAAAAATGAGTGCCAGAACTTGTCTTTATGTCAGAGACAGAGGTCTTAGAATCTAACATTGACTGAAAGTTCTGCAGTGCAGGCAACATGTGTGAGATGTTTGCAGTATTGCCATACAGATACCAAGAAGACCACTCAATAACATTTGAAAGGGAGACATAGAGGGGCCAGTACACATTTATAGGACCATAGCTTGTTCAAATAATTAAAAGACACTTCTCTCTCATGACTATAAATTGACTGTGGCTACCAGAATATTCTTAAGACTCATCAACAAAAGACAGCGAGAGCTGTTTGTTGAGAAGAGAAATTTGGCAATTAAAAAATCTGGGATAATCCATTGAAAGAAGCTGCATATAAAATTTTTATTCCTGTCCCTGAAGATAGTTGGTCAGTGGTCCTTAGTATACAATATGTGAAAACTTGGCAAATAGGAAAAAAACTTTAGATTGGTAGACTTCAGGGAAATATATTTTAGTAGATTTTAATTTGAATATTATATACTTGTCATAGTTTAAATTAGCATCCAGGGGCAGAGGAGCTACCTTAGTGCTCTTTTGAATGGACTTTAATTAATGAACCAGCATTTATTAAGCACTATTTATGTACCTGTTAGAAACTGTTACGTTCCTGCTCCCTCATTCCCCTCTGTACTGCAGATGTTTCCTCCTGATTCCAAGCAGCTGTATAGATCTGCCCATACCCTGAGATCAGTCAGGAGGCTGATCCCTATGTACTCATAATCGTAGAGGGTGCAGACACTTCTTAGTACTTACCCATTCCTGATGCTGAAATATCACCCATGTGACTCTTCAGATCCTGACTTTCTTCATGCTGTACTTTTAAGCTGACTCCTTGACCCCATACCCTGTGCTGGAATCCCTTCCTTGTTAGGATCTGGTCCTCTCTAATCTGCTTGCCTGCCTTCTACCTGAGATCTCAAGTCATGCCTCACTTCCCCACATACCTGTGTGATAAGATCTATTTCTATGCAAAGCGTGGGGGGGAAGGTGACCCAAAAAAAGATACAAAAGAGGAAGACCCACTGACATGGAGCTGTTTACCAATCTAATGCATACCAGACAGATGTATATGAAATAGTGAGATAATCGGGCTTTGTAAGATGTTCAGATACACAAGATAGCATACAAGCAACAAAAGAATTATAGAAGGGAGTGTCACATACAGGGTAGCAACATCAGGGTGGGCTTTCCAGAGGCCACAGGACTTACGCTGATATTCAACAGTGCTCAAGCTCTTCAGACAGGCATAAAAAAAGGCAGATGTTTCTGCATTATTTGAATGAAATACAAGTGAGAGAAACAACAGGAATTAGTGAGTATAGGGATGGGCTAAAGTTGAAAGCAATAGAAGGGCAGAAAGGAGAGAGCTGAGAATAAACCAAAAATTGGTATTGAAAAGTATGGATTAAAGTTGGACAAGGAATATGGAACAGTTTAATGACTGGCCTTTCTATTGTGTTATTTTCATACCATAATCTAAGAATAAATAAAAGAAATATAAGTTCATGACAGTTGAGCCACAATTGAGCTTTGGGAGTGGCCTAAAGCTATTCCCATGTGGGTTTCTCTTGCAAGGTCCTCTGCCTAATGAATTAAAATAGAAGGCATATTATGGAAGTTCCTACCTGGGCTATCCTTTCTCACTTCGCCTTATTGAGTGCATAGAACTATTACAATTGCACAACCCAATTTCCCGCAAAAGAGCCTGGGTCAACTGATTTAATTTCACCCAGACAATCTTGCCAGCTCACTCAGTGAATCAAACAATAATCCTTTAGTTAGTGGATCAATAAGAAATTAAGAAGCAATTAAAGAGAAATGAAAAAAACTTAAAAATTTACATTGATCTACCAGTAGGTTTTTTTCCTCTCAGAAAATCAAAAATTCAAAAACAATGGAACTCATTTACTGTTCTTGCATTCTTTCTGTTAATTTGAAAATTTTTAAAATAAAAAGTTAGTGAAAAAAACAGTAAAAATATAAAGAACTATACGGCTTTAAAACTCAAATAACATAATTACATTTATAGTGCAATATAAAATGTCTTCTCTTCCCACTGATTTAAGCGAATAGCTAAAGTGGACACCAATATAGGTTGTGACTAAAAATAGCTACGACTCTGTAGAGCAGCTATAGAATAAGAATCCGTTTCCCAAATCATTTCATTTGTGGCACAGAGGCAACATTTCAAAATTAAAACTGTCACTTTCAATTAAGATCATTTCAGTTCTAACCCCTGTCCAAATAACCAAAACTTAGAAGCAGCATTCATCCACAAAAGTAAAAAAAAAAAACCAAACAAAAGTTATGATTTTTTTAAACAAGAACCCTTCATATGATGTCCAGTTATTACCTTTGTGTGGTCTGGTGATTATAGCTGCAAGCTAGGAAATAGAAACACACACTTTGGTATATTTCTCCAACTAAAATGTTGCCTAACCTTTGATAAATTGTTTCACCCCACTGTGTCTTTGGATCCGCCTCTATTTGAAAGGTGAGGAAAAGTTGTTGCCTACCTGTGGAAAGTGTATGGTGCAGGTGAGTGGGCACAAGTCTATTAAGCACTCAGAACAGAGACATGATGGAATGATGAAAGAGCGTGATTTCTAAAGCAAATCTTTAATTCAAGGATCAAACCTACTTATCTTCTAGAAAATTGTCTCAGCAAAAGAAGATGGTCCTTTCCTTAAATGGATCACATATAGAAACAACAAATAAAAGAGTAAAATAAAGATGACAAGAAAGTTAAATGAAAAGAAAAAAAGAAAAAACAATGCGGGTGCCTTCTAAAGGAGGGCCTAGAAAGAAATTAGCAGGTCTTGAGGTATGTTCTCAAGCAGGCACACTCATTGTGCACCGCTGCTCTAATTTCCCTACTATGGAATAACACAGGAGACCATCAGTAAGCATTACCTATTTTATGGGCACTAATTGCTGTGGGGGCATAGATTTAGGAAGGTGCTGATGTCAGATGAAATGTTGTATACCATAAATGACTGTATTTCCTCTTCTGATTTAGAAGTGTTTTATTAGACAATATATGCCATCTTTTCTTTGTGTTTTACACTTAATCCTTCAAATAGAGAGGTATTATGTGAGAAGCTGCGTGGGGTGCTTAAAGACCTGCAAACCATCAGTAATGCAATTAAAATTGGCATTTATAAAAGTATATTTTGATTCCTAATCCTGTTTTTACAAGTGCAAAATCACATTAGAAAACAATGTGATGCTAATTAAAGCTTTGTCACCCATAAGACCTTAGTGAATTGCATTTGTAATAGGCTCTGATGCAGAAGCAATTTCTGCTGGGGAAACTTAAGCAGAATATGTGACTACATTTCTTGTTACTCTATTAAAATCAATGCTGCAGTTGTGTATGTTACTGTCGTGTTTTTATCTCTAAACTGAGCTTGAAATGTCATGTCATCCAAAGTTAAATTCAAAAGCTGAAAAAAAGTATTGTGTTACATTTGCATATTTAAAAAGTAGTCAAAAGGCCAGGGACACTATTGATTTTCCTAATAAAGATTAAGAAGCTGATTGAAACATCAACATACACTTCAGATCACATATGAATCTCAGCTTGCAAAAACAAAACTGGTTATTGGGGAAAAAAACCAAGACACTAATTGGTTCTTGTTCTTATGTATATATAAAAGTTACTTATAAGGTTATAAAGTCTGAATGAAATAACTTTTTAGTCACACATGGTTTAGGGATATGAGTTTTTATAAGATCTTCAGGTCAGCCCTAACACACTCGCACCATGGTGATTAGTAAAATCCAGATATAATAGGCACTCAAACATAAATGCAGGCTCAGTTCCTCTTGATTCAGGAGTCATCACTAGGGCTGATTATGGACAGAGAAGGAAATCACGTAAATCGGAATATGAAAACAGTCCAGAGCTTGCCTTGACCTTTACAAATGGCCACTACATTAATGTAAGTGTGTGTGTATGTGTGTGTGTGTGTTTGCAATTTAAATAGTCCGTGTACCATGTCATTTTTATATTGAAACTCCCACTGCAGTAACAAGTAACAAAATCCATAGCACTTTAATGACTTACCCAAACAGCACAGTTTCAGCCATCAAGAATAGAACTAATGTGGCCTGGAGGAAGCAAAATGGACATGGATAATTGATATTTATGAGAATAATTAAATTATAGGGAAGTTTTAAGCTTAAAGATTCTCAAAAAGTGATAGTGCATTGAAATTATTTTAAATATTCAGATATGAATCCTTGATATTTTATTTCAACATGTGGTTATAGATAGACATCTAAGCATTACAAGTCTCCAGTCCAGCATGCCTTCCATCCCTGTTTCCCAAATCTACCTATCAGTGTATCTAACTATCTTGATTTTGGTGAGTCAGAGAAACGGGTAAAGGGAGATAAAAAATTTGAAAGAGATGAAATGACATAATTTTGACAAAGAAATGCACACAGCAGATTGCACAGCAAACAAATAACCCCCAAAGGGATCAAAATAAGGAAGGCAGAGTGAATCTAGACCATGGTGCATTAGGGACTATGAATCAGAAAGTTGTACATAAGGCAAATAAAAATAACCAGAGATTTAATGGCAGGGTATGAACAATAGGTGAAAAAGACAGAAAACATCAAATGAATCGACATATTTGGAAGAAAGGCATGCTCTATGGTAAGACGAAGGATAGTGCAGGGGGAGCTAGGCATGAGACCAAAGGGAAGAAGTGCATATTTCATTTTGCCAGGGAGTGGCGGCCATTGAAAACGTAACCCATAATTATAGTAAACTCAATAAACAAAGCAAATATAAAGAGAAGGAGAACTGGAAATAGAAAAAGGACATTATGTGGTTATTTTCTTCCCTTTAAAAGCTACATTCCTTTTAAAGCTCTTCCTTTTGTATTCCACGTTTCTCATCCTTTTATTTCTCTCCAAGAGGAAAAAACAAGCAAAAATAATTTACAATCATAGATTATCAGTACCCACAGTCCATCTGGTTAGTTTAACCACAACAGAATGTGCGAGAGTGTTTGTATTTGGGGAGAGCCGGGCAGGCACTATTATGTACCAATGAAGCAATCTAATGTATAAAACCCAGATTCTGTTCAGTAATAAATTCCACTGTCTATGTTATAATCCTGCTTGAAAATGCTCATAGGAATTCAACTTAAAGAATTCCCCTTCTTTTTTTTTTAAGAAGTCAATTGTTTCTGCAATGAATATTCACAATACATGTCCCCACAAAAGACAGCTAATGCATCCAAAAGTGAAACCGGTAAACAGCCACTGGCAATAGAAATTTATGGAATTAGAAAAACTGGACTGGTTAAAATACATGACTGCATTCATTGTTGCAAAATGATTGGATTCATGTCTCATCAAATTTACATTGTGAAGACTGAATATAGTATGATTAGGCATTATTTTAACAACTACATTAAAATACAATTTAAAATAAAATGGCCCTTCATATCATACTAATATCAGTGTTTTAAATAACAAAGGGGATTTTTTTAAAGGAAAGGATTAGCATTTTGTTTCAATCAGTACAAGCAATGAGATTCCAGTTGGGGTCTCAAAGATTCAGGATTTTATTAATATTCCAGAGATGCATTTGTGTTGCCTCTGGGTACACTGAAAAGCCACTTAAACCGCACTTAAAACAGCACTACAGGATCAAATTGATGTGCATCAACCATTTACAATAAAACTTGATTATTATAAAGGCATACATATTTGCATAATTACATGTTTGATTTTTTGATAATGCAGCATACAGGACAAAATGTTGCTTCATGTAGAAACACATCATCAAAAAGCACCATCTGCTGTAGTATTTAATGCATTGCACACTGATCAAAAATGTTGAAGATGGATTTCTGAGTATCAAAAAGAAAGAAGCCTGAGTTGTATTTACACAGGCAGCATGGCTGGCTGGATCATGTAGAAAGGAGAAATAAAATTCAGGCAAAACATGGTATAAAAAGATAAGAGCCATACATCTTCAAACACAGAAATGAGCACTTTCACGAATATGGCATAAGACGTTTGGATATCTGTTTATATGATGTCATCCTTGCATTTAGTAAATTCTTAGAATCTAGATTCTATATTTAGAAATGAAACACTTTAGAATAATTGCTCATGAATAGGGTTATCCTTGGAGAGGCTTCCATTATGTATAGCAGTGGATTTGGAAAGGAGAAAAAAACCCTCCATTTTTCATTGTGCACTAAAATGAGGATAGTACAACGATTATCTTGGATAGTAGAATTACAGATGAATTTTTCTTTTCTTCTTTTTTTTTTTTTTTGGCTTAAATAGTCTTCCTAATTTTTGTGTAAGGTACATTTAAAAACTATATAAAAGAAAAAGTAAAAAAAAAACACATAAAAATATAAAAGTTGAAGGTCCATTTTCTAAAGGAACTGTTCTTAGGAAAAGAAAACAAAGCCAAGAGAATACACATTAGAAATACCAACATGCAAAACAAACTTTCAGGTGCTTTGCCAAGCACTTAGCAGAGTAGAAGACATACCTGTGGGATGAATAGAAGCTATCTGGCCATGAGGGTAATGATGTTGTCTTATTATAGGGAAATGAAGCTACAGATCATAAGGACATAGTGTCAAAAATGAAGTTGCACTTCTCAGAAGGGAGAAATGACGTCTTCATCAGAACTCCATTCAGGACCTACAAGAATTATTTAAAACCATAAATATTCTTGGGGTGCCTGTGTGGCTCAGTCATTAAGCATCTGTCTTTGGCTCAGGTCATGATCCCAGGGTCCTGGGATCGAGCCCCGCGTTGGGCTCCCTGCTCCTCCCTGCTCCCTGGGAGGCCTGCTTCTCCTTCTCCCACCCCCCCGCTTGTGTTCCCTCTCCAGCTGTCTGTCTCTCTCTGTCAAATAAATAAATAAAATCTTAAAAAAAATAAATAAATAAAACCATAAATATTCTTGTCTAAGCCTTTTGCCATGTGAGTCCCCAGAAAGGCTTGACTTAAGAAAAGGAGTCCTCTACATGAAGAATAAGTTGTAAATTAGGGAAATTGGAAAATAGTGAACTTGAGATGAATTAAATTGGTGTCCTACCCCTAGTTCCAAGCCAAAAAAAAAAAAAAAGTTGAAATATTACTCTAATCACAGATTTGTTATTATAGACAGAAGAAATCAAATCTTGTTTGTATTCCATATAAATATTGGGAATTAACAAAAGTTTAATAATACTATCAGTTTTATCTAATTAGGAGTCCTAAGGGTGGAGAGGGGAAATGTTCTGAGGAAAAGTTCTAAAAGCTTTCCAAAATGAGAAACCTGGGACCCAAAGTGAGCAAAGGCCATAAATCAAATACTGGAAAACCCCACTTTGGACTGATTCTGGGGAATCCTGGACCTAGTGTTCCTTTGACATTGATAACTTCATACCCATTGTTTCCTGTCTGGAACCCACTGCAGAAAGTTATTATACGCACACAAACAGAAATGGTCACGTAGATTCTCTGGCAGGTGAAAGAAGGCCTGTGGGGAGGAGTTGGCTGTTCTCTGTAGATGTTCTGTTTGCTCATCATGCACCTGAACATCAGAGAAGACACTGCATAAGGGCGATAGCTACAGACACCAGCCAGGCACGTCTTACAGCTTACGATCCAAGGGCAAATCAGCTGTCTTGGTAAGGGACATTTTAACACACTTAAGGTATGGAAATGCGTGTTTGTATGTGTGTTGTGTGTTGGGAGAAAAGCATTTGGAAAATGTGCTCTCAGACACTAGAAAAAAAGGGAGATTCATTTTTTTTTTTTGCCTGTAAGTATTAGTATTAGACTCCCTTTTAGGGGTTTCACTATTTATTTTCAAAGTCTTTTTTTCATTTTTAATAACAATTTCTTTTCAAATTATGAAAATAATACATATTTAAGGAGAAAATCCATAGTTATAGGAAAGGAGAAAGAAGGAAATTATCAGTAATCTGACTTTTCACCTACTTAGCTTTTAAATTTCTCATAGTAAAGTGAGAAAATATTTTTTAAAATGAAAAACAACAACTTTGATTCATTTAGAACTCCCTTTTTAAAAAAAGAAATAAGCATTTTATGACAAAATAAATATTAATTGTAGAAATTCATACAACACTGGAAAAATACATGGTACCCTCACTTTGAACAGCCTTCTTCCGGCCTCATTTGGCTAATGCTCTTTTCACCTGGGTAAGGAAATCACAGGGCCAGGGGAAAGTGCTCCAACCCACTTGTAGAACATGCTCCAAGGAACCAGGGGCAGAATTTTCTGCCTGGAGTCCACCTCCAAAGCCTTCACATCTTCCCTGGACATTCTAAGTGAGGGTTACATTGCAGTTGGGTACATCATCAGGTCTGCACGGTACCCAAGGGACAGCTGACTACAGATGATATGGAGAGAACTTGGACGGTCAAGGCTGAGATGTCCACACAGGTAATCATGAGGCCCTTATGAGGTGAGACACAGCTTAAGGTGGTAAGAGAAGTGAAGTGGGCAGCAAGATGAGGACTGGAGTAGAACTCAGCAGAGTCTGAAAATAATGAATTTGAATCTGGCCATCCAGGTCATTATGAAGATGTATTTGTTAAGGAGGGGGAATAGAACATGTCTTACTTAATAGTTTTACTAGCTTGATTTATAACCCTTAAAGATTTTGACATATGGTATATTGGCCTACATATGTGCTTTTGCTACTGAAACTGAAAAGGTTAGGGGCAAGACTGATGGCAACAGAATGTTTTCATACGGTTTTTGTGCAGGAAAGTGGCAGTAGCTTAGTTCTGAATATTTCCATGTTTCCTCCTGGAAAATAAACAAGCAATAAGAGAACATACAAAAATGGTCACAAATTCTATTTTCATAGAAACTAGGAAACAGGAAAAAATGTATGTATGTATATATAAATATGTATATATGTATATATATATATATACATATATACATTCAAAGTAATTGAGACCAAGGGAACTATCAGACTGCCCTGTAGAACACCGAGACAGACTAGTGAGAAGGTGGAGGTAGGCTGAGAGGCCGAGTGGATACAGATCTCACAAATCCTCAGAAAACATACATTATGTAAAGGAGACAACTCTATCCCAAGCAGGAAGAAGTAGGCTGAGATTTAACAGGAGCCAAATCGTGGAAGAGGCAGATTGAGAGGTCAGGAAAGTGCCCAGTGGTCCCAAAGATAAGTCTGGGAATGCTATAGCAAAAACAAACAACATATAATAAGTAAGTCAATAAAAGTACCTTCAAAAAAGAGTGGATAATTTTGGAAAGCAAGGCTTGTACCCCTATAGGTAGGGAAAGAGCATCAGCTGGTGAAGGAACCAGGCAAATGTAGGATTGGCTGATTAAATCCTCCTGAATTAAATGTGGTTCTAGAAGAATTGAACCATATTTTAAAGAAAATATCTATCTCTGTAGCAACCAAAGGTGTCTTTGACCTCTAAAGGCTTGAGGGATACACTGTCACTTCTTTCTCTAAGAAACTCTAGCTATTACCAAATCCAGAATAATCCAACTCATTCAATACAAGTATTAAATAAGGAATAAGCACAGCACATATACAAAGACACAAGGAAAAATGTTTTTAAAAATGAGCAAAACTTTTCTGCAAATGAAATTTCAATAGGAAGAAAATTATCCACAAAGCAGATGAAAATTATAACTCAATATTAAAACTATCCTGAAACAATTACTGTTATAAAAGAAAACCACAAAACAGAAATAGATCAAGGAAGTGTTGCTTATACTACAGGTGTCAAGAATAGGAGAAGGTAAAGCAGGTACTGGTAGATTTCAAGAAAGAAATGAATAAAATAAAATTACTTCAGAAATGACTATTAGGGGCGCCTGGGTGGCTCAGTTGGTTAAGCGACTGCCTTCGGCTCAGGTCATGATCCTGGAGTCCCTGGATCGAGTCCCGCATCGGGCTCCCTGCTCGGCAGGGAGTCTGCTTCTCCCTCTGACCTTCCTCCCTCTCATGCTGTCTCTCATTCTCTCTCTCTGAAATAAATAAATAAATAAAAAATCTTTAAAAAAAAAAAAAAAAGAAATGACTATTAGCATGAGCGAATAGACATTGCAGAGACTAAGAGACAAGGGTAGAAAATAGAAAAGCAAAGTGAAACAGGAATGAGGGAAGAAGTTAAAAAATAATCACAGAGAAAAAAATGGGGAGTATAGAAGACAAAGGAAATCCAATTTGTGCATTAGTAAATTACCCCAAAAGAAGACCAAAAAAAAAGAAAAAATGTATAATTTAAGAAAGCTCTTGAAATGGAAGAAGACAAAAATTATATATATAAAATGGGGTGCTGGGTGGCTCAGTCAGTTGAACGTCTGACTCTTGATTTCAGCTCAGGTCATGATCTCAGGCTCTGTGCTCTGTGCAGAGTCTGCTTGAGATTCTCTCTTTCCCTCTGTCTCTCGCTGCCCACCCCCCACTCACCCTCTCTCTCAAAATAAATAAAATCTTAAAATATATATAATATATATATATATAATGAAGATATATAAATAATAAATGTAATATAGTGTATGTGTATATATATTTTACATATATACTATACATATACTACATATATATAGTGTGTATATATATATATATATATATATGATATAATGTTCTGGTTTTTTGGAGAACCCTAATAGAGTATTCAAAATGAAATACAATGTTAGAGTCTTTTAGCACAATCAAAGATAATCAGGATATTATTTCTTCTGAGAATGAATTTTTAAATGTCAAACTTCAGGTATTCATGGTTTCAAGCCACTTTCTATTCTATTCTTATGCAAAAGGTCAGTAAGTAGAGATGCTAATGTGCCAAAGTAGGCTAGAGTAGATAATGGCATAATAGTCCCAGGAATGCTGGTAACTGTTTCTTGAAGTATTGCTGACTTTGAAGTGAAATTTTATCCCAAAGTGGTGCTATCTTCTGCACCTCACTCTTTGATCCTACATGTCACCTCAGGCAATCTATTTTCAGTCAATCAAAAAAAACACTTATATGACTGCAAAAATCATTAAGTTATTCAACAAATAATTATTTAGTGCTACTAGGTGACAAGCACTCTGACAGGCACTGGATATATTTTGGTCAATTATGCAGAGCCTTCTACAGAGCCAACTTGAAGAAATAGCAAGAAAAAATAGCAACAAAATGAGTAGATAAATACGTAATTATAAATTACAGAAACAAACAGGACACAGAGATAAAGAATGAATGGGAAATTGACAAAGTTAAGTCACCAGGGAAGATTTCTCTGAAAAGATGACATTAAGCAAGGACCTAAGAGACATATTAAGTCCTTTGTGAGAACATCAGGGAGAGTGGAGTTCTAAGCAAAGGAGACACTGTGTGAAGGACTGAGATGAGAAAGAAACCAACTTGCTTGAGAAAATATCAGGAGTCAGTGAGTCTAAAGTGTGGGAAGTGAGGGAAAACTTTTGTGTAGGCTTAGCTTGGGGATCTGGATAGGAGGTTGACCAGCAAGGCTTATAGCCACATCAGTAAGCCTGGACTTAAGACAAAGTGCAAAGTGAGATTTTATGTCAGGAGTGTCATGCTGAGATCTGTGTTTCAAGAAAGACTTCCTGTGGTTATGTAGAGAATCAATTAGGGATGGGCATGGCTATGTTCTGTGTGCATGGAGATAAGTTTGGGGGTATTGCAGCAGCGAAGTTTAAGAACATGATAACTTGGACAGTGAAGTTGTGATGGTGAAGGTGACCTTGAAATACATTTAGAAGACGGAGATGATGGGACTTAGTGATCAATTAGATGTAGAGGAAGAGAGACAGGAAGGAATTATGAGTGACTCCCAGGTTTCATGTCTGAACAACCAGGTAGTTGATGGTGCCAAAGACAGGGAAGATGGAAGGAGGTTTTCAGAGGCAAATAAAAACTGGGTCTTGGATATAGTTATGTGAGTTGACCATGAAGCAACCATGAAAGTGTGTTACATAGATAGCTATATCAGTCAAGAGGTCAGAGGAAAGGTTAGAACTAGAGATACAAATGTAAGCGTTGTTGGCCTGAAAATAGTATTTTAAGTCATGAAGATGGATAACATCTTGGGGTTTAGAATCAGAGTACTAAAAAAAAAATCAGTTTTAGAGATATGATAGAGGAGATGCAAAGAGGACTTAGAAGGAATGGGTAGAGAAGCAGGGAAAAAACGGGAAAATATGGAATCATGTAAGCTGAGAACAGACAGAACTTTGAGAGAAGAATAGGTCAATTATTGAATGTTGTTGAAAGTTCTGAGGTAAAAATGTGGGTTTCATAATATGGAGGCTATCAGTGACCAATTGGGTTGTGAGGATGAATACTAGTTTCAAGTGAATTACAAAGTGGGCATGAAGTGAAAAAAGTGAAGGCACTGTGTATATATAACTGTTTTATGGGGTTTTATTGTGAAATAGAAGAATGAGATGGTAGCTGGAAGGAGATACGGATTGATACAGAACTTTTTAACTTTATTTTTAGGACAGTTATACTAGATTATGTTATATGCTGGTGGGAATAATTCAGAGAGAATAATTCATAGAGAAGGTACGACAGAAGCCTTTAAGTTCCTGAGAAGTTGAGAGGAATGGAATCCTAAGCACAAAGGAGGGACGGGCCTTTGATGAAAAGAAGACACATTCAGTTGTAAAGAGGGAAGGAGACAATAGGAATTGTGGATAGAAGCTTTCAGATTTCTGGGTAGAAAGCCCCTATTCTTCTCAATGAAGTATGCAGAAAGAGAGTAGTGTGTGGTACCTTCAAGGAAAGGTGATGGTTGAGCAGAGTCTTTGAAGAAAAAGAGGTGTTCACCAATCTGGTGGTGGTGCATGGGAGGAGAAATGGGGCAGAGTCAAGGGCATTTGATGAAGAACCATCTGTTGACAAAGTCACCAAAAAAAAAAAGATGACAATAATCCTAGTGCATTAGGCAACATTAAATAGATTCAATACATTAAGAGAGCTGGAGCAAAGGGTGCAAGAGTTTGGATGGTGTTCTGTAGGCAGTATGGCACCACTGCAAGCTGTAGGCAGTCCTAAGAAAAATGTTACTCAGACTTACATTGCAGATCATGCATTTGAGAGAGGCAAAACTGGCGACAATCAGTAAGGAGATTACTGTAGTGGTCCAGGTGAGAGATGATCATATCCTGAATCAAGGCAGTAGCAGCAGGAATAGAGGGGAAAACACAGATCAGAAAGGGATTCAGAAAGTTTATTTGACAGGCCCTAGTTATCAAATAGTGATAGGGAAACCAAACAGTGAGAGGAGGTGAAAGTCTAGGTGATAATTTTGGTGTGTAGCTACAGTTAAAGTGCAACAGAGAAGGAACAGCTAAAAGAGGGGGAGAAGAATCAGGAAGAAATGGGGTTGTTGTGCAGTCAAGGTAAGAGAGACCATAAGAATGACCATATCAAAGGCACAGGAAGGTAAAGACCATGGGACCTGAAACAGAAAATTATCCATTGTAACTATTATTTGCAAAAAGGAAATATAGAGTTGGTAATAAAGAATTCTGAAAAGTAAATAAAAGTCAGTTTTAAGGGACTCATCATTACAAATTTGTTGAGCATAAAATAAAGTGAATATCAATGGCATCTGTGTTATTTCATGTTAGTAAATGTAAAACAATTATATAACTTTTCAGATTCACTCAGTATCTTACTCCCCAAACTGTTTTCCTCTAAAGGTCATAAGTTCCTCAAACATAATTTCTCCTTCCCATGGGGATTTTCAGGAACATAACCTTCAAGGTTGGAAAGGAAATACTCTATCTGAGAATAGATTCTGCAATCAGTGAGCCACTGAACCTCCCTTTTGTTTCCTCATCTGTAAAATGAAGTATTTGAATTAGATGACCTCTAGGGTCTCTTCCATGGTGAGACATCTATGAGTCTGTGAATTTAACCATTATCTCCAAAATGTTCCTGCGACTCTCCTAGTGCTCTTGGCAATGAGACTGAAAGTGATGGGTCTGCAGACCACGGCCAGCCTGCCTGCCTGTTGTTTACTTAAATAAGTTTCTTCTCCCTTTGTGTCCTGATCTCCATTTTTGTGAAAACAGAGACACATTTGCAAAGACATAGCCTAGAACTATAGAAACTGAACAAGTAAGGTGCTTTGCACAAAGTAAACACCAAAGCTTTTCTGGACTGGGTGAATATAGAAATAAATACACAGAGGTTGTCTGTTCCTCTGTGCCAGATTCCGCTAGACTCCCTTCTCTAGCTGCCCAACCGTCTACCTGTTTTTGAGTATCTCCAGACAGGGGAACTCCGAATCTCATAGGGGTACCAGTGAGTCTTTCCAGCTGACACAGATGGGGACAGTAGTGCAGCTGGGAAGGGAATCTGAGTAGCATTTCCAATGAGGCGGGGCAGTGCCAGATGGCAGTGTGAAAGGGAAGAAGCAGGAAATCCAGTCTGAGAAGCTGAACTTGAGGAGGGTTGAGGGGCTTCCAGGGAAACACAGTGAAGGAAGAATAATGAAAGTAATGCTAATGTAAAATAATGTAAAGCTCTATCAGGATACATCCTAGGAATTTTACAGGAAAAAGAAATGTTTATTCTTAAAACAAAAACAAATAAGCTCTGTTTCCACTGTGGTTTGCTACTTCTGAAAGCCTTAGCTCCATTTCACTCTTCAGCCAAATAGGAGACTCTGTTCACTTTTTACATAGCCCTCTTAGGTTTTCCCAAAGAATAACCTAAAAATTGCCTTTATAATAGCTTTGCTCACAAGTCATGGGATACTTTCCATCATGAGCATGCCAGATCTTCAAGTATCTGCAGATGTCAATTATATCATCTATTTTTTTAAATTATGTAATAGTCCAGGCACCAAAAATGATTTTGAGTATATGGACTCTGCTTAAGGACCAAGGCATCACAGATTGAATTCAAATCGTCTTGTGCCCCTTGTGATGTCATTTCCTTTTCTCCTGAAGCTAATGCATCTCCCTGAATTTGTCTGTATCATTCTGATGCATATTTTTAATTTTTACTGCAAATGAATGTATTCACAAAAGGTATAGTTCACATTTTTGTTTTTAAGCTTTATATACGTGGTATTATACTGCACCTCTCTAGTTCTGCAACTTGCCTTTTCTCTTAAAATTCTACATTTGGGATTTTATCCATGTTGCTAAGTGGAACTCAAGTGTCTTTTTTAACTGGTGTATCCAAATGTATAAATGTACCACAGTGTATTCATTATTTCCCTGGACAGTTAGAGGGATGATCTGCTGTCCTTGAAAGGGGAAATCTTCAACTGCCTGAATATTCCTGACCCCAGGTGGTGTTTTCTCAGTCTGTGTTTGGAGACTGATGCTAGAGAGGCCTCATATACAGCCTACAGGAAAGCCTAAAGACCATTTAGTGAACAGTCTAGTAAGAGAAGGAGGCATTTTAATTTTTTTCTTACTTTTCCCAGGTGGAAAAATTCAAGGCACATATTGAAATGTAGTTACAACTACTTTTAATCTTATTTATACATAAAGAGATGTTTCTCTCTAATTCTCCCTAATTCATACACAGAAATAAAAGCAAAACAACAGGATACTCCAAAAAGGAGGGGAGGTTTAAATAAGTGTTTTGCAGAAGTCATTTAGTCAGCTGCTGTGGAAAGGTCAAATGTTGGGACTAGTAAGAGCAGTGGTCCCAAAGTTTTGTCTCATCCTCATACGGCGTTTCCCACAGGTGTCCTATAAGACTCATCTGACTTTGTGCTTTGTAAAATGATGTAAACACACATTTTACACACACATACATGCACTTATTTGTGTATGTATTACACACATATGACTGGAAAACTAGGTCTCAAAAAGTAAAGGTAGTTATCGATTAGTATGGAAATCACGGGTGGTTTCCCACCCTCTGTGCTGCACCAAACTGGATCCTGGAGCCACTGTGGGGAACTACACAAATGTGGACTTGCCCTGCACTCGAATTTTCTAGATACTATACTATAAACATGAATTAATTTTGAAATAAGACAAGGCTGATAAAAGTTAACACTTTAAAAGAATCTATCAGATATGAATGAAGCTATGAATGGAAAAACATAATTTGTTTTAATTGCAGCTATTTCACTGACAATATTAAAATTGCATCATTTAAGATGTTACTAATATGGTTAAGTAAATTCTTTTGCTGAGATCATTGTAGCCATTTAAAAAGAGAGTATTGAGGATATGGAGGGTAAAACAGACTTTTGTCCACAGCTTCTCTTTGTCTTGGGACAGGGGACAGCCTGGGGATGGAGATAAACTAAGCAGAGCTGTGTGAAATCAGCCAGCTGGATTTTGGTCTTTGTAGCCCTCTCCTGCTTGTCCTCTCCATCAGGGTCACATTGTCCAAATTCACATCCTCAAGGTCTTTTTACCGTGACAGTCATTCTCCCTTGCCCTGACTCCTCTGTCCTCCGATTCCCATCACAACCACCCTGCACATTGAAACAAAAATAATCCTAAGGTTATCTGTTGTTTTTACTAAAACTCATTTACATGGAAGTTTCAGCCCCTCACCTGTGGATGTGTAATTTCAAGGTTTCTTAATCTCTTTGATTGGGACTTCTTAAATCCTAAAACCATCCATGGCAACTTCATAGGCACCCAGTCAGGTGCTCTCCATCCAAGCAGACCCCATCTACAGGAGTAACCTGTAGGATGCTTTTATTTTGTCTCCAATACTTGTTGTACTATGTTGTGTCTCCCTTTGCCATGTCTTGGTTTGGGTAGAAACTCAGAGATAAGTTTCAGCAGATGGATATATTCCCCCCCCCTTTTTTTTTTAGTATCCTACTGAAAAAGAGGCATGTTTGAGATAGGGCATTGCTAGATTCACTGTGGGACTACTCCAGGAAGAGAGAGACCCTCTGTTGTTCTCTCTTCTAATAGGACAATTGTACACATGGCTTTACAGGGGTGAATAAACATCTGGGGCTCAGGCACCAAGCTTAGCTTTGGTGGCAGGTGTTTAGGAGAATGTTGGAAAATGCCAGCTCTCTGCATCTGGAGACCGTGGTCCCATGAGAAGTTGAGTTGGAAGGCAGCTTTTCCTTGGGGAGGGGAGAGGGGAAACCCCAGTACCTGTTAGCTCATTATTATCAGGCAACCTCGAGACAGCTTGCAGGATAATTTGAATTACTGAACACGCCTGCTTGTCTTCACAAAAGCTCTTCCTCTCATCAGAGCTCAGGCCTCACTCCTAGCTCAAGGGTTTGTAACGGGGAGCAGAGCACAGGCTATTCTCATACTCCTGCAGCTTGTCTGTCTTAAGGCCTTCAATCCTCAGGTAGTTGAAGCTAAGGTTGGATGAAGAAGGGGGTTAAAAAGACTTTTTTCTTAACTGATGCTGCTCTGAGATTTTATTTTATTTATTTTTAAAGATTTGTTTATTTATTTTATAGAGAGAGAGTGTGCATGTACACGATTGTGCTGGCAGAGGGTGGGGTGTTGCAGGCAGAGGAAGAAGGAGAGGAGCAGACTCCCCTCTGAGCATGGAGCCTGAACTGGGGCTCAATCCCAGGACCCTGAGATCATGACCTGAGCCGAAATCAAGAGTCAGACGCTTAACTGACTGAGCCACCCAGGCGCCCCATGCTCTGAGATTTTAATTGGCTGACGATGCCTGGTACATGACAGACATTTAGTGCTGGCTCCTTGTAGGGGCATAAGATGTGCTCCCACATGGCCTCTTCTTGGCATCCTCCTTAGTCTTGACCACTCGATGTGTACCCACTTTAGTCTCTTGCCTGTCAGTAGCATTTGTGGGCATGGTACCAGCAAAATAGCTCAAGCCTGACTATTGATCCTCAGGAAATTTATTCACCCAACTCATCTGTGTGTTCATGCCAAACAGAGTACAGCCTTCCCACACTGCCCCCTCACGTTGCTGGTCTTTTCTCTCCAACTTCTCCCTTGCTCAAATACACACAGAAGTGTGATTAGAAAATCCATTACATAAGCAGACATTCAAGTGAGAAATGAGGTATTCCTTCTCCCTTAAGATGGCCTGCTGCAGCTCAGTCCCTGGGATTGTGTCTCTTAGAATGCATTCCCTTTCTTGGAGAAGGAACATACTCCATCTCTGCCTACACAGAGATGTGAAGGGAAAAGCCACAGCCCTGTTCCTCTACCTGCTAATTTTGTCTTGCCTAATATGGCTAGGAGCTCAAATTGAGGCCCTTTTGAATTTTCCCCTACCTGGGCTGTCTGTGGTCCACTCTGTGCATGCAGGGCCCAGGGGCCCTGTCAGGGGCCACAGTCAGGGGCTGTGGCAGGTTTTATACACAGAATCAGGGTCTCTCCTGCTCCAGCTCTCTCCTTTTAAGGATACACTCTCAATTGCCAGCAGCACGAGTTGCCCTAGACTCTGTGCTCTTCAGGTCAGAAAGATGGCCAGTTTCTATCGGAACTTCAGCATGTGCACCCACCATAGACCACACTTGGGTGAAAACTGCAGAAATGGGAAAAAGTACCCTATGTGGTGTCATTTTTAGTTTTGGCTCCCTCCCCAAAATCTGTTACTTTTGTTCAGTCTCCAGTGCCTTCGCATATTTCTTTTTTGCAATTTTTGTTCAGAGTTTATAGTTGTTATCTATGAGAAGATTGATCCTCTGGGAACTTACTTTGTCTTACCCAAACAAAACTGCCCTTATCCCTCTTATATTCCCTACACCACCTACTGCAGTGCTTTGTACCTGGTGGGGAATCAACCAATCTGTTTAATGAAGGATTAATGAAATGGCATTGCTCTCCTTCCCTCTCTTTCACATTGTTCTTATTACACCTTTGCTTCCATAGGTACGGTCCACCAACTGTGGCTTAGAATTTCTATTAACTGAAACTCTCCAATACTCAGGATACCTGGGAGAACCCAGCAGGGAGTGAGAAAGATAAAGAAGCTTTTTCTGCCTTTGAAGAGCTGGTGATCTCGGGTGGCCCTCTGAATATACAAAGGAAGGGCTAAGGTAGGCCTGGCAAAGTGGAACCCAGAACCAGGGCCCAGTCCTAGAGGTTAAAGGCAAAGAGAAACAGGTCTTATAGCCTGGGCAGTGAAGAATCTTGTTGTTTTGCAAAGCATGGTAGTATTATGCATGGTTAGAGAATGTAATAAGAGGAAAAGATGGGAGATTGAGGTGAGCCAAGTCTGTCTCTGGGTATTTTTACACCCTTGTAACTTTAGTCTCTTCTCCAAGTCTCCATTTCTCCTTTTAAATGTTTTCCTCTTCCCGATTCAAGTAATACCCGAAAGCTTCTCCAAATCCTAAATGGCACTTTCCCCAGGAACATTCCTTTGAAAATCTTAACCTCTTCAGAACCCTTTTTTCACCTGTGGAGTTTTCATTTTTTTTTCTTTACTTTTTTCAGCTAAACTGGAAAAATATTTTATTATGGTTGTTGTCATTTGTGTGTTTTCTGTTCCAGATAATAATAGTAATTCATATTTTTTAAGGGAAAATTTGAAATTATTGTCATGTGTGAGGAAAAGAATAAAAATGCTTCAGACCTTGGAACTCAGTTGATCACTGCTATCATTTTAATGTCTATCATAAGTACTTTTTCGATTAAAATGATTTTTACAGTACAACAATATTATTTTACTTGATTTTTTCCCATCTTATGCCACATCATGAACATGTCTTAGAGCTTTATATAGTCTCAAAAAGCAAGATTTTAAAGTCAGTTTGGTTTTTTTATCTTATTGTACCAGGAGGAGTGTAAACATATGTCAGATAGCTTCAGCAAAGTATGCCCTGATTTGAAGAAAGTCAAGAAGTGAAGAAAAGATGCTCATGATTTTGGCCAGCTTAAATTCAGCTTGGGCTAAGGAGAAGTCCTAACTTATTCCCAAATTGAGTAGTTATATCTATTGAAAGAAACCGGATGGTTAATTATTCAGGAATAATATTTACTGAACATTATCAAGACTATAATGCCAAAACAAGATACATTGTTTTAACCATAGATTTCATGGTCAGAGGTGGAGGTTCCATATACCTAAATTCTTTGTAGATTGGTCTTGCTGAATTACAGAATTTGACTAGGGAACACAGGGTTATAGAGGCTCATATTTAAGCTAGTTAGTTTTGAAAAGAAAGAGATGTACATTATTAGAAGAAAGATATTCTGGAATTCTGTTGCAATTAACAACATTCTTGTCTAAGCCTCAAGTGTCTTATGTGGGGATAAAAATAGTTAATAAACATAGTAGTAATGTAATAATACATGCAGCTACTCTGTTCCAGAAAGCATAGAGGAATAAACCCAGGGTGAAATCAATGCTCTCCCATAAATAACTTCATCATTCGTATTCTTACTTCAAATATCACCTCAGATGATGACAATGATGAGATTAATAGCTAACTTTCAATGAGCACTTACTCTATGCCAGAAAATATTCTAACCACTTCAGATATATCAACTATTAAGTCCTCTAAATTGCCCTTTAAGACAGATGCTTTAATTAGCATCACCTTATAGCTGAGAAGACTGACACACAGAGATGTTAAGGAAATTGTCCACTGTCACCTATTTGAACCGAAGGAGCCAAGATTTGAACCCAGGGAGAGGGACCCTAAGGGCAGTACTCCTAACTTGAGGCTTATCATTGTGCTATTCTTAGCATATTAATCAGTATTGTGGTTGGCTTAATTCTAAGGAATGCATTAATTAATTTTCTCAAATAAACCTTTATAATGCCTGTCATTTATAAGGCATCGTGTAGCGTTTGAAATATTTTTGCACACACTGCTTCATTCAATCCACACAAACACTTCCTATGTTTAACAGAAGAGGAATATAGACCTCAGATGAGTCCAGTAACTTGTCATTAATTATGCTACTAAAAGGGACAGACTGAAGAAAAAAGCGAGTGACTATTGACAGGGTTTCTAACTTCTTCACTGCCCTTGTCAGCCATGGAGGCATCAAATGGACATTATGCTAATGATTCAAGTAGGGCCCAAGACAGAGATTTTGTCAGCATTGAAATCTCATTACAAATCTAGGAAACATCATTGCAATCAACATTAGTAAAAATTATGACATCTCTGAAGACCAGTGCTTCAGGTAAAATGTGGTCCTTCCTGCTTTTACTGCTTTAGAACAAATGCTACATATGGCAATCAGCATCTTTTTGATGTGAAGAATAGCATCAGTAAGACTGAGATAAGGTTGGGGCGCTTGGGTGGCACAGTCAGTTAAGTGTCCGACTTTTGATTTTGGCTCAGGTCATGATCTCAGAGTTGTGAGTTCGAGCCCCATGTTGGGTTCTGCCCTGGGCTAGGAGCCTGCTTAAGACTCTGTCTCTTTCTCTCCCTCTGCCCTCTCCCCCGACCATTCTCTCTCTCTCTCTCTCTCTAAAAAAAAAAAAAAAAAAGACTGAGACAGGGTCAATCGTGTTGATAGACTATTGGAGAGGTCAGACAAGCCAGAGTGGGTTGTTTCTCTCTAAGTTCACCTTCTGGATCATTTTGCTAACAAATTTGAGAAATCACCAGAGGTGAGCATAGACTATGAAACCCTTGCTTGAAGCTATTGACTGTAGATGGCAGCCATATCTCTGAAGAAGGAATACCTTTCTTAAAAGGGAACATGTTTCCCCTTTACATACTACCTTGGGGAAGCTCAAAGCCTCTGGCTAACCTCCTGCTGGGAAGACCTCAGAAACTGCAGGTGATAAAAGAAAAAAATTTGCGCACAGTCTGGCAGTCCACTTTTATAGATAACATTTCATGATATCCAGTTATGACAGACAAGAAAAAGACCACAAATTCTATGGTAAGTGAAAAAAATCTCCCCACATACATTGAGATTGTATTCCTATAAATATTGTTATAAATACTGCAAATGACATACAAGGGCTTATAGAATGATCTACCTTCTGAATGAAAATCCCAACAAAATCATCTATTTTTGTCTAAGTACCATGCTGGATTCTGAGGGTTTTTTTTTTTTTTTTTTGCTAAATCCAAAAGGAGACTGGCAGGTGTGTTGATGAGTCATTATATATAAATATGTTGCAAGCTTATTGACAGAAGAGGATGAGGCTAGACATAGAGTGTTATCTTAGGAGGGGGATTTCCTTCTTCTTTATTATTGCTGTTATTAATAAATCGTGCTTCATTGTCTGCCTCCAGAGGTGACTCATACTCAAGGGAAATGAGCAGAATTCAAAGAACTGAAAAACAGAGAGAGAAACCCTTTTCCTTGAATCTTCATGAGGGGCATCTTTGCCAGCTAGTCTGCTGAAGCTGCCATACAGAGTACTACTGCTTCCACCAAGCACTGCTTTTTCCCCCTCTCTCTTTGTGCATGAGGTGGGCAGGATTCTTTATTTCCTACATCATGTTCGGCTGCCTCAGAGATTCTGCAAAGACAGATGTCTTTAGAAAGTTAATGAATGAGGAACGTGCTGGTGGGCTGTTTACTGTAGAGGGAGGCGGAGTTACAGAAAGTTGGACCCCAGTGTCTAAGGCTGGCAATGTCGAGCAGCTCCGCACATGGTTACCACCACTGATTTCCTTTTCATTGCATGGCACTGACAGGTTATGATAGCAAAGCCATTTATCTTAAGTTAATAAATCAGAAGGAGGTTAAAAAAAATGGCTGTCTGAGATGCTTCATGCAGCAGCTTTGGGATGTCAAAGGACACAGCAGTTTTTGCTTGATCCTGATTTGAGCTTAAGAGGAAAATTATTTATCTTCAAGTTGTTAATTAAGAAAGAAAAGGAATACCCTTTGTTTGACTGTTCTATCGCACCCAGGGACATTTCATAATAACAAGCTGCCTGGGCTGCTCTCTCTGCAGCAATTCACCCTACTCGCCCAACACTGTCTTAACGCTTTTCACGTTTCCTCGTGTTTTCCACCACAGTGATATCTCATCCGAATAGAAAGTGCTTTGTGCTAATTGCCACTGAGGCTAGTTAGAAAACTGACAAACGTAGCCAAAGACAGAATTGAGCCGGGGCTTTTGTTTTGTTTTGTTTTTTTAAAAATATATCATTGTCGCTCTCATTATTTTTGAAAGTAAGATGACTGCATTTTCTAGTTTATTGAACTGGCATGATGAGAAACACTTGATGGAGTGAGCGCAGCCTTCCTCCACAAGTTTTGATGCTTCTAAGAAGAATTTTGTGCATGCAAATCACACCTTCTACTTTCTTTGCTTTGAGCTCATTCCACAATTATTTTTAACTAAGCACAACACTGAGAATGTACATGCACTTCTAGGAAAAGAAGAGGGGCTGTAAAATCACTACTATGATAAAAATGAAGGTATTGTAGCAAATTCCTGCAGCTGAGCCTGCTATCTTGTGATACAAATGTCTCTTGGCATAGCTTGGGAGAAAGACTGTCTATGGACTGGGTAGGAGGAGAGGAATGAAATATAATGCCTAAGCCATTGAGAGATATTCCTGAAACTGGCTTCCTTTAGCAAGATAGCAGATTACAGCTGGGCTGTCTACCACTTCTATTTCAGCAATTAAATTCATTGTAATGGGAATAATTCTGTACTTGAAGGGACACAGAAAATTATGCCCTGCTTCAGTGTCCCAGAGAAATATGGAAGGGCCTGGTAGGCACTGTGCATCAGGGCGCCAGAAAAATAGGGCAGGGCCGCTGGACTAAATGTAATGTGTTTTGCAGCTTCTCTCAGTTTATGTTGTCTTTTCCTTTTAGTGGAAATGCATATTTGCCCAAGAGCTCTGGGCTTCTTCTGGCAGATGCTTGGCTTTTGAGGTTTCTGAAAATAAGGAGGAGGTAATCAAAATGGAAAAGGACCTATTTTGACTGGGGTCAATGTAGATTTGGAAAAGCCTCAAAAACTGAAAATTGTTTATGATATTATCATTATAATGTAAGGAAATGTCAGGAAAAGTTATTACCTAAGAAGATGTTGAACAAGATGTGTTGATTTAGAATATTTCTGACTCCTCCTCTCCCTCCCCCTCTTCCTTCTCCTTTAAAAAAAAAAATTTAAAGATTTATTTATTTATTTGAGAGAGCAAGTGAGAGAGTGTGGGTGGGAGGGGTGAAGGGAGAGGGAGAGAGAATCTCAAGCAGACTCTGTGCTGAGCGCAGAACCCAGCTTGGGGCTCGATCCTGCAACCCTGAGATCATGACCTGAGCGAAAACCAAGAGTCCAATCCCTAACCAACTGTGCCACCCAGGCGCCCCTTCCTCCTCCTTCTTTATGTTCTTTACTGTTAAATTCTAACCTCTGTGATTGAAATACCACAAAGAGGCCTCTGGGAACCATATTTGCAAATAGTTATTACCAAGATGAGATAAATGATTTAATTGATAAGCAATCTTTGTAACTCCTTCACATTTCAAATAATCTTGCTTTTGAAAGCTTTCAGTAGCGAGGAATAAGGGCAATGATTAAGGAGCTGCCACTGTGTGCCCTGCACTTGCTCGCAGGTGATCCTACTTAACTCATGAGGTAGGTATGATTGTGTCTAATTTTATCAAAGGAGAAAGGCCCTGGAAGGTTAGATAACCAGCTCAAATTCATTAACATGGAGTCATAATTTGAACCCAGAGTTGTCTAATTCCTGAATTCCTATTTGTTCTAAAAGATGTATTACATCATTATCATTTTTAAATACTTTTCTCATTAATATTTAAGAAATCCCACTGATAGTAAAGGATTATGAAGTCCTCTGTAGCAGCTGGGGATTACAGCACAGAGAGTCACGCTAAAACAGCTTTAGGGCAGTTGCACTAAAGGCAGAATGACCTGCAAAACCTGTAGGCCTTCTTTATTGCAGTCAGTCCCTCTGTCAGTCATTACCTTCCCTCCCTCATGCCAGGATTACACCAGTGTGTCCTTCAAGAAAGAGCTAAGTAGCTGCTCCTTTTAGAGAAAATTGTTGATCTTTATAAGGTAAAATCTGGTGCCCCTCCCCTGGGCTCTTTTGAGACCTTGTGTTTAGCACTGTTACCTAAAGTGTAATTATTAGTTGTCCTATTTGAGCTCTCTGCCATGATAGCTCACATTTACTGATCTCTTACTATGTTCCAGACATTTTCTGTACTTTTGATGATCCAACTTTTTAATCCTCATGTCAACCACAGGGGCTTTTGTTAAGCCCAGTTTTCAGGACTGAAGTATAGGAAATAAATTGCTCAAATTACATAATTAATAAAGGCAGAGTCAAGATTTGAATCCATGCAGTCTGACACCAGAGCACATACTCTTAACCACTGTACTAGACTATGATGTCTTTCATAGAGGTTCAAAAAAGTTTGTGAAATGAATAAAAGAAAGTAAACCCACAGTAAACCCTTCAGGAAAACTGGGCCCTAAGAAAGTCAGATGAAGACACTGGGGATATGATATCTAAGGATTCATGAGTCTAAATCATATTGACTAAAATCTCATAGCTAATGAGCATGACCAGACTAGAGCCTTGCCTCCTCATGCCCTCTGAGCAAATTATGAAGGAGAACATTCCAAGGGAGGGGGGGCTCCAGTCTTTTCCTGATGCTTAGCAAGCTTTTAGATTTACATGGATGTTTCTGAAAGACAAGGCTGACAGATTTAATCAGACTTTTCCTCGATCTCAAAAGAGACTCACTTATTAGTTTACCGATATGGACTTCATTGATTCCTTTTGTGACTGGGGATTCTGAAGCCTCCTCATTGGCCATGTCTCTCCCAAGTGTCAGAATACCAGTTCTTCACAGGCCCATATCTTTGCTGTATGATTTACTCTGCTCACCACAGCCAACGACAATAAGATTAAAGGCAAAGGAGAAAGGAAAGCTTGGCATAGGTTCTTGAAACTACGAACTTGAATTCTACCTTTCTGTGTATACAGCATGACAATACACCAAACATCAGAGGATGCAAAATAAATAAAATAACACTTCTTATGGTCCCGGGGTCCTGGGATCGAGCCCTGCATCCGGCTCCCTGCTCCGCGGGAAGCCCGCTTCTCCCTCTCCCACTCCCCCTGCTTGTGTTCCCTCTCTCGCTGTGTCTCTCTCTGTCAAATAAATAATAAAATATTAAAAATAAAATAAAATAAAAAAATAAAATAACACTTCTTTTTCCCTCAGGGAACTTATAATTTAAGAGGGAGAGAAATGGCTCATCAGCTATATTATATACTTGCTCAGAAGGGATATAAACAGAGATTTTTTGGGGGGTAAAAGAGTGTGTATCACTTCAAGATAATGAAAGAGATGACAGTTGGATTAAGAATTAGAACAATCATATATTTTTTTGTTGAAGTATAATTAACATAGTGTTATATTAGTTTCAGATGTACAATATAATGATTCAACAATTCTATACATCTTTCAGTGTTCGCAAAATAAGTGTATTCTTATTCCCCTTTATTATACCCATCCTCTACCCACCTCCCTTCTAGTAACCACCAGTTTGTTCTCTATATTTCAGTCTGTTTTTCAGTTTGTCACTGTTTTTCTTTGTTTCCTTGTTTTGTTTCTTAAATTCTACATATGAGTGAAATCATATAATATTTGTCTTTCTCTGATTGACTTATTTCACTTAGCATTATGCCCTCTCGATCCATCCATATTGTTGTAAATGGCAAGATTTCATTCTCTTTTATGGCTGAGTAATATTCCATCTTCTTTATCCATTCTTTATCTTCTTTATCCATTCATCTATTGATAAACACTTGGGTTGCTTCCATATCTTGGCCGTTGTAAATAATGCTGCAATAATCACAGGAGTGCATATTTCTTTTTGAATTAGTGTTTTTTGATTCTTTGGGTAAATACACAGTAGTGGAATTACTGGATCATATAGTAATTCTATTTTTAATTTTTTGAGGACCCTCCATACTGTTTTCCACAGTGGCTGTACTAATTCATATTCCCATCAACAGTGCACAAAGATTTCTTTTTCTCCACATCCTCTCCAATGCTTATAATTTCTTGTGTTTTTGGTTTTAGCCATTCTGACAGTGTAAAGTGATATCTAATTGTGGTGTTAATCTGCATTTTCCTGATGATGAGTGATGTTTAGGATGTGTGTGTTTGCCATCTGTGTCTTCTTTGCAAGTGTTTATTCAGGTCCTCTGCCCATTTTTAATTGGATTATTTGAGGTTTTTTGGTGTTGAGTTGTATAAGTTCTTTATATATTTTGGATATTAACCCCTTATTGGATATATTATTTGCAGATATCTTCTCTCATTCACTAGGTTGCCTTTTCATTTTGTTGATGCTTTCCTTCACCATGCAAAAGCTTTTTCTTTTGATGTAATCTCAGTTGTTTAATTTTGCTTTTGTTTCCCTTGCCAGAGGTGACATATCTAGAAAAAATGTTTTTACAGCCAGTGTCAAAGAAACTACTGTCTATAAAACTCTTCTAGAGATTTTATGGTTTCAGGTCTCACATTTAGGTCTTTAATCCATTTTGAGCTTATTTTTGTGTATGGGGTAAAAGATAGTAGTTCAGTTTCATTTTTTTGCATGTAGCTGTTCAATTTCTCAACACCATTTGTTGAGCAGACATGTTTTTCCCATTTTACCTGCTTGCCTCCTTTGTTGTAGATTTTTTTTAAAAATTTTTATTTTTAAGTAATCTCTAGACTCAGAGTGGGGCTCGAACTCATGACCCTGAGATCAAGATTCTCATCCCTCCCCTACCAAATCAACCAGGTGCCCCTATCATAGATTAATTGACCATAAAAGCATGGTTTTATTTATTTCTGGATTTATTTATTCTGTTTCTATTCTATTCCATTGACCTATGTGTCTATATTTGTGCCAGTACCATACTGTTTTGATTTCTACAACCCTGTACTGTATCTTGAAATCTGGTATGTAATACCTCCTTCTTTCTCAAGATTGCTTTGGCTATTTGGAGTCTTTTGTGGTTTATGTACATTTTGGGATTATTTGTTCTAGTTCTGTGAAAACTATTGTTGGTATTTTGATAGGGATTGCATTAAATCTGTGGATTGCTATGGGTAGGGGTAGTATGAATATTTTAACAGTATTAGTTCTTCTAACCCATGAGCATAGAATATCTTTCCTTTTGTTTGTGTCATCTTCAGTCATAATAATCATATATTAAATGCATGCCTGGAGAACTACATGTGCGAATCCTTCAATCTATAAATTTTAGAGCTAGTTTAACCCCTTCCTTATTTTCCATATTGCAGAACTAGAAACTAATTATGACTAAGGAGCATTTCTTGGGCATTTACCATGTATTTTGACATATGGTTCATATATCAAGCATTCAGTACATTCTTATTGAATATACTAATGCATATGTGTATGCATTCATTTTTTCAACCAATATTTAATGCTGACTTTGAACCTGGTACTGTTATAGACATTAGGGATAAAACATCAAACATGTCTCTGCTTTATGTGGTTGATAGTCAAGTAAGAGAAGGAAACAATCCATTAAGCAAATGAATAAATAAAGTAATTTTAAATTATAAGATGTGTGATGAAGGAAACAAGAGGCAAGATAGAGAAACAAAGGGGTCTATATAAATGAATGAAAAAAAAACCCCAAAGGATATCTTCCCGATTGGATTTCTGAGGGAACTATAATTTCACACCACAAGTAAACCAAATACACCTTTGGTCCAATGGAGAATGGTCAGTTGTTAAGACCAATAATCAACTAAAGGCAAATGTCACCATCATGAAGATAACTCATGGAAGAAAGAAAAAGTTTATAATTATACCAAAATTTTTATTATGACTGCAATTTTATTATTAAAACTTCTGATAGTCAAATTTTAAAAGTTTGAAGTTACTGTGCAAGAACAGTAATTTTAAGGACTATCAGCTGCTAGATTGTATTCACCATCACTACACTTTATATTTGTGATGTTAAAATATGCTTGCTTTGAATGAGCACATTTGGTAATACTAACAACCTTTTTGCTTTCAGCAGAAAGAAACTCAGAAACATGTTTTTCAGTAATTTATTTTCTAGAAGAAACTGTGTGCCTCAGATGTATAGCTTGGGTGACTTACAAAAATCCTTCTTTTTCAGCTACTGAAAAGGGTTAGCAGTCTAGAACAGTGATTCTCATACTTTGCTACAACCCTGGATCATTGGAAGGTTCCTAACAATTAAACCCACTGTGGGCCTCATACTCACAGATGATGCTGACCTGCTGATTAAGGGACAACACTCTGAGAAACACGGGACAGGAACATTCAATTTGACAAAATCCAAAGACCATATTCAACCTCCAAAGACTCAAAATTACAAGTAACTCTTTTTAAGTTTTCTCGCAATGTCTTTTGCTTCGAAGTTTGATTAGTAAGAACAAAATTTGTGTGGAGTAATTTCTTATTACCTTCATGTAATTTTATTTATTTTGTTTGGATCAAATATTTATTCTGGCTATTGTTGAAATGATTTGGGAAATTTTCCTCCTCATGAAAATTTTGAGGTGGTGAAGTTGACATCCATTTTCAATTTATCCTCAAAAATCATGAAAAATTCCAAATAGGAATTTTTCTTGAAGGACATCTTGGCATAAATAGAATTAGTTAGCTAAACACTAAAAGCAGTACCTAAGTACAATTTTGTATAATGTTGTAAATATTATGTCAGTTTACAAAAATTAAAATTAATTTCAATTATTCTGCCTTTTATTATTTTAATTTTTACTGAAAAAGGATATGTTTCTCCTAGAGTTATCTAACACTTTATTAGTATTCATAAGAACCATCAGTTTCTCTATTTGATTCTTTGAAAATGCCAAATAATTGTTTTTGTAGTAAAGTCAGTTACTTTCACAATCATCACTAATTATGGCAGCACATTACTTTGGCAATTATAAATGTACATTTCTACTTCATTCTTAAAAATGGCATAAGTGTTGTATCAGAAAACTAAAAACCTTTATCACATAAATTCCAATGGTGACATGGTTATTACATCAATATTAAGATTTGGGTGAGCATTCATGCTGGGGTTAGAAATTTGACAAGTTCAGAATTTGGGCTTTGCTTAATTGCATTGCTATTTAAGACAGTTAAGTTCTGTGGAAGGACAATAGGCATTAACAGACCTAGGAAAAGAGAATTATACCAAGGAGTCAAAATATAAGATCATAAGGGGGAAGATACAGGTAGAGATGCAAATCCAGAAGAAGCAAAGGTAAAGAGCGTGAATGGCATTTCCTGCATCCGTATATTCCTTATAGGTCTTTTCAAAAGAAGTGGAAAGGGCCAAACACACTAGTAAAATTATGTTTGTCTCTGAGGAAGGAGGCTTTCACACACTCACAATTCACTTCTTGTGCCTTCCTGAGTATCTGTGGGTTCCTAGCAATCATATATTCCGAGTACCGGAGACTGAACTAAAGACAATTTGCAGAAAACCTCAGTTATCAAAAAATTGAGCCTGTTTGAGCAGTGAGTGATAATTCTTTTCCCTTCAGTGAAGATTTCCTGGCTCCTCAAGCATACAAATAGTTTTTAGTTAACAGGCAGGACAGGGTTAACCAATAATTACACCAACCCATAGGGACAGGCAATTTGGCCATCTTTGCGCTGATTTCCTGCCTCCTCCAATTATCCAGCCTCCTGCACTACACCTGGTAGTCAAGGTCCTGTCTTCTCAGTGCAGGACGCTGGTATGAATGCCCTAAAATACACCTGTTGCGGGCAGATTCCTGCAGGTTAATTTCCACTGCCAGAGAAATTGCTCTAAATTGCATTGACTTTCAGTGGGTTCCCACTGGCAAACACCTGGAGGCAATCACCTGCAGATGACTGCCCAGAGACCCAGGTGCGTTTCTGGAGGCTGCCTTGCCCCAGTTCATCCTGATGAGATGTCTTGGTGCTCAGAGTGCAAAACAACTACCCCAGGTTAATGAGTCGCAAAAACATTAACATTCAAAAAGGCTCACAAAGAAAATGAAGCCTTAAAGGCAGTAGCCTTTGTCAGCCAGGGGGAAAAAACTTGCTCAGGAGAGAAGTAATAAGCCTGAGGTTTCATTCTAACAACGATCCCTGAGCCTCGTGATGGAAGCAAGAAGTTTTTCAGTAACAGCAGTCCATATGGTAACTGTCTTTTCTGGATATTACTTGCTAATGAGTTGAATGTCTACTTGTACACATAGTTATTTTTCTTTCTCTCTTTTTTTTTCTTCTGTACAGTTTCTGAATCATCTGATTTTATGAAGACAGATTCTAAGAAAATGTAGATAAAAGATAAAATCCCCAAATGTATCTGAACACCACCAAACAAACTTTTTGAGAACATACACTTTTTTATTATTAAATGGAAACATGCAGTTCTTGTATTTTCAATTATAATTTTCTCCCAAGTTGGCCACAGAGAAATTAGACTGTCTGCTGGAGATAAGAAAGGCTCAATTCCTTTTAAAGGATGTCTTGTACACAGGCTATCACAATATTTTGTGTTTGATAATCGTCACAGTTGGTATTTGGATCCCAGCCCAAAACTGGTTCCTCTCGGTACATGTTGGTGAATACCTGGCTAAAATTAATAACAGTACTAATGATAATAGCTAACATTTACTGATGATTTGCCATGTGACCTATACTATTTTAAAGCCTTTGTGGATAAACGCCTCTAGGTAGGAAGTGATATCCCCAGTGTTAGGGCAAATTGATGGCAGTATGAATTTGAGAAGGAGAAGGTTAAAGAGCTTTCGAACTACAAGACTGCGGAGCCACTCTGATATTTGCCTTCTAGAAATGAGCTAGGGGAGACCCAATACTTGCTCCCTCTTGATAAAAATATTTCAGCACAAACTTAAGTCTATAACTTTTGATTTCTAACTAGTCCCATTTGCTCCTCCATCAGTTTTCTCTCTTAATTGGGTTTGATATGATAGAGCTTTCTTAGTTCACCGTCCTTTGCCTTAGACGTGGTGTTGTAGGAGATCCACGATGGTGAGGGAAGATGAATCACACACTACAAATAAAATTGTGTATCTGGTTGATGGCAGGCATCAGTGTAGCTGCAGGGAAAGAGTGAATAAATCCAAGCCCACCAGCCCACATCAGGGACTGGCATTGTCAGTGTGGTCTTGTCTTGCCAGTCAGTACCCTAGCCTGGTCCTTGCATTATGGGTGAGTCTTCTATCACAACTCTGTTTTATTTTTATTTTCAGGTTATAGAACTTTAACTTCACTCTCTTTCTGAGAGCCAAGGGAAAGGTAGAGAGAAAAAGCAAAATGCAAACCACAGATCATAACTAGACAGAAACAACTCAAGACAGAGTCTTTATTTTATTTTTAAAGGAGCTGAATTCATTGGAGCCACTTTTATTCTGATGCCAGTTAAAATAGAGTTTACTACTCGTTTCATCACTAACCGATTTCCCTATGTAACACAGTGTTCGTGTCAATCACTGGGCCACATTTTGGCAGTGTTCGGAGAGGGGGAGAAATCAACAACTTTGAAGAGATGCTGATCGTATCTGAACTTTCTTTAGATATGTTAACCATATGTGCTAAGCCTACAGATTGAGTCGACTGCAATGGGCAGGTAACAGACACTAAAGAAACATAAGTACCATAACTAGTACCTAAAAATTTCAGGAAGTGTTGATTGGCTTCTCACCTGTGGTTCTCACTGTCTCAGGTAGCAACCTTTGGAAGTAGTAATCATTCATGAGCATTCATGTATAAACAGTCCAAAGCGCACTCTCTATTCAAAGCACATCTATGGTCACATGCCTGTTATCTAATGCCTGGACAAAGAAATATGTACTGAACACCTTCTCAAGGACTAAACATTAATAAAAATGGCTACTGAGTCTTGCTGTTGAGGAAAAAAAAGGTCAGCATTTATTTATTCATTTAATAAACATTTAGTGAGTATCTATAATGGCCAGTATCTATGCTAGGTACCTGGGAATAAATGATGAACAAGACAGACCTAGTCCTTGACTTCAGGTAGTTTATCATGGAAGACAAATAAATAAAGGCAATGGTTTTCTGTGGTTATTTAGTATACCGATGCTGCTGATGAAAGTTGCAGTCTTTGTTATTTCTGTAACCCACTTCAACTATGAAAATGAAACACTTTTGTAAAATTTTTTTTTTTTAACTTCTATAAGAAAGCAATCTATTTCTACTGTTAAGAATTTAATAATAAGGGTAAGAGAGGCAGTGCTCTTGACAAGATGAATAATGGTTGGAGACTTTTAGGGACAGTGACTGGGGACTTTTGAGGACTGTATGTGGGTCAGGTAGGAACTGCAGCCATAGGAAGTTATGGTTATTCCTATGGATCCTCACACAGGAGGCCTAGGGAGAGAGAGGTTGTAGAAGTTTTGAGTCTACGTTAAACTTGGATTAAATGTGGAAAAGATACTTGAAAATCATTAAAAGCTAAGTGTAGGATTTAGGCTTTGGAAAGACTGAGAAAGAAACTAAGTTTCTGCTAAGTTTTACTGTACTGAAGGTTTCTGTTCCACCCAGTAATAATTGACAGCATTTTTCAGTTAAGAGAAAAAATATATTTTAAAATATATTTACATATATTAAAATATATCATGTATATGAAAATATGTATAATAAAAAAGAGTTTTAATTTTTCTTCATTAAATGTGAATGGATATAGCCTAAGTTTGGGTAAAGGGTTAAGCTGCTGCCGCAAGACCTAGACAGAGGTGGCATTTCTCTCTCACCTAACAGACCGAGGTGAATGTTCCATGTTAGAAGGTGGCTAAGCAGTCATTCCTGAACTCAGGCTGACAGCATCTTTGCCAACTTCAATGCATGGTGGCCATGTTTCTCTAGTCATCACCGTTGTAGCTAGCTGGAAAGGCAAAGAGTTGAAGCCTAGGGCCAGAGAGAGAAGTGAGGTGAAGAACATTTTTATATCAGTTGTGTTCACATTCCACTGGCAGAAGTTTAGTTCCCTAGCCACCCCGGCAGGCAAAGGTGGGGCTAGGAAATGCAGTCCCTCCTTGGGCAACCAAATGCCCAGCTACAAGTCTACTGCCATAGAAGATGGAGGGTATAAAATTTGATAGACAACTAAGAGTCTCCATGAGTATAGGGAATCAAATTATAGGGAAGCATTTGCTGTAAGCATAACTTTATTAAAAAATTCAGCAAAACATAGCAGTTATAAATGGAAACACAAATTAGGGCTCCCACATTTGAGGATGATCAAGGCTTCTGCTTTCTCTTTTTTCCCAGATTGTTCAGAATTAGCTTAGAAGGTAGTAGAGAAAAAAGGATATGGGCTAGAAGGACAAATGAAGGAAGCTAACTTTTTCACTATCCACTGCTTTTTCAGAGGTTACAGTGGAAGTCAGAGGAGAAAGGTTGGGTCCTTCACTTCAAGGTCTAGGATTGGTTCTTATATTCTCAGCCCCACATATCAGGCATGTGGTCCTTTCTCTTTTATTCTTCTTTGATTTAAACTCTTATGGCTATAATAAAAATCATCTTTCATTGCTTTGTATACAATTAATGGCTAAGGATTAAAACTAAGCATATAGCAAGAACTAACAAATAATAAATTTGAGAATTACAGTTGTATTTACCTTTCCATAGTGCCAATCAGTTACTTAGGTTTACTCCATTTATGGATGAATATATGTAAGTCAAGAAAATGTGCTCTGATTCCCCAAATCTTTTGTGTTACAGCAGGAATCCAAGTTCACACCACACTCTTCTATGCTTTATCCCTAATTGAAACTGCTTCTGTGCCAACCCTATGTTTGTTTCCAGAGAAGTAGAATTTGATTGGACTTAGAGCCAAAGTTCCCCTCCTGCTGACAATTCAGCTTTCTCCTTCCCTTCTAGTTCCTGTTAATTCTCATTCCTTCTCAATAAAGTATTTCAGTTTCAGTTTCACATAGCTTGGTTTAAAGTGCAAGTAATAACTCCTTTTAGGAAATTAGGGCTATGTTGTATATTCAGTAACCTCCGATGAACTGGAAATACACAGGTAGTAAAACAAATGGAAGAGGTCATGGTTGCCTAATTAAGTATATACTCTGAGCAAGTAAGCACTCCAAGTAAGATTTTAGGAGAATTACAGAGAGCCATCCCTTTTCCTGTCTCTGTGGTTTCCCACTTTATTGCCTTCTTATTCTGACATCTGACTCTCTTAGGCTTTCAGATTACTACGTAAGCATAACTCTGGTAATGACTTTTCTGAGTGTACCCTCTGCTCACTTTAACTTGCCTTGTATGTTCATAAATATTTGAAGATTTTCCAAAGAGATATACTCCTTAAGAAACAATCTGAGTTTTAACAGGACTTTCCAGTTAACCAAAAACAATTGGACTATAACTAATTCTCACAAGAATGGGCAAGATCGTTTTGAGACTCAGCTCCCAGCAGGGCACCAGTCTGCAGCATAGTCAGAAACAGAAGATGTGTATCTACTAGAAGTATAATCAGTGATGTAGAATTGGACAAAAACATAACCTTGGGAGCAGAAGGGTTGTTTCATGTTGGTAATATTGGGATCTTCAGTAGAGGGAGAAGAGCCCTATTTGCCTGCCCATCTCTGGAACACTTTGGTGAGGACCATGAGGCATTGTATTTGTAGAATTTCCTGGTCTTGAAGAGAGAGGGCTGGAAATACTTCGGGACTATTGATCTGGCAAGGGTGATGATAGGGAGAAAATGAAAATAGAGCTGCCTTAATCTTCTTAAGATAGGGAAGGAAATTCACGGTATCTGGTCTTCGCTCTAGAGCACTGGGTTAGTAGTCTACTTACTTTTCAAGGATCAGGACATAATACCATTTTCATAATAACTTCCCCTTCCTCATATTTTCAAGCTACAATTAATGCGCTTGCTCAGTGCATTCCAAATGCACTTTTTTGGTTAAATAATGCTTAACAAATACTGCCTTCATTCTAGTTAGTTTTGTAGACATCTGTGCCGGGGGTCAGCAAACTATTCTGTAAAGGACCAGAAAGCAAATATTATAGGTCTTTCAGGTGTGCAGTCTTTGTCATAACTACTCAACTCTGCTTTGTAGCACAAAAGCAACCAGAGACTACATGAACAAGAGGCTATATTCAAATAAAACCTTATTTATGAAACCAGGTAGCAGGTCAGATTTGGACCATGAGTTACAGATTGTTAATCCCTGATCTATGCCAATAGTCTAAACTCATTGAGGGCAGAGCTATGCTTTACAATTCTTTGTAAACCATATTAGGTACATAATAATTAAAAACATGGCCTCTGTATTTGACTCTGAATTAAAATGTCAGCTATTACTCACTAGCTTTGGGACTGTGAGCAAGTCATTTAACTGCTCTGTACGTGATAGTTTTTCTCATGGTTTTCATGATAATTTCATTATGACAATAATGAAACCTGCTTCAGAGAGTTATTGTGAGGGTCAAGTGAAATAATCCCTTTAATTCGTTAGTACATGTTAAATACCCAGTAAGTATCAGCCATTAATATCTTTTATAGCATGGATGCTCAGTTGATAGTTGTTGAATAAATACATAATGAGATACTAAATTCATGTTTCAAGTTTATCTGCAGTGGATCAAAATTATTTGAAGATAATGAATACGAAAAAATATTTTTTAAAGTATGTTAATAAAAGACATGCTTACAAATCTAAATATCTATAAAAATTTAGTTAACTATAATCATCTTGAACAACAAAAAATGTTTTTGAAAAGATTGTAGAATACAGATATGAAAGGAGAGATAGAAAACAGAAAAAGCCAGTGCTTAATTTCATGGGAGTAAACAAAATCAATTCCGGAATTTATCATTTTTTTAAAAAATTGAAATATCAATAAGTTAATTCAATCAGAAGTAATAAATAAAATTTTTAAAGAACAAATCAATGCCAGAATTTTCGATTATTTAATAAAGCTAAAAGATTAGTGGATGAGTAGCTCTACCAAATCAATTTCTATGTTTATTTTAATAAAAATTTTGATATTTTGTCATAATTATTATTTATATTCAGCATTATGTCTCACCAAATTAATAAAAATTGATATTCACAAAAGCTTGCTGCATGAAAGAGAAGCAAGATGAGGAGAATGTTCAAATTACATTCAGTGAGAGAGGGGTTTTTAAATGAGAATTGTTCCCATTTCCCATCATACTTACATACAACAAAAAAAAGTGAGTTAGTAAAATACATGAGGCATCCAACTTTAAAAAGTACTATGATGGTTAGCCTCCCTTTTTCTCCCTCCCCAGACATTCTCCACTCTTCACTGCTCTCTCTCTGTGACTAGGAGGTCAGGATCTTAGGGATTGCTTCCCCAGGGCTCCCTTGCCTATTGGCTTCTAGTTTGTGGGGCCTGTGGGAAGCACCAGCAGGAAGTCAGAAAGCAGGTGAGAGAGGCCATAGTGTCTCCTTGTTACTGCCCCCACATGTTTGGTGGCTTTATCTCTGGTAGATCCTGTGCCTCTCACAGCTTCTGAATCCTGTGCTCCAGTCTCACAGCCCCTCCTTTATGTTTTCTTCCCTCTCACTGGATGTTGGTCATGCTCTCCCATCCCTGATCCTCTCATGCTTAGGGATGGTAATGGCTCCCTGCTGCTGCTAATTTCTTGCACCTGGCATTCTTTATTTGTTCCCTTACCTTGCCCATACTTCTATAGGTAGTCTTTCACTAACATCTGACTCTGGCTGATATGAGAAAGACCTCCTAAGGATACCAGTGTTTTAGCAAAAGTAAAATTTAGAGAGGTGAGAAGGTAATCAACATTAACTAAATGTTCAAGCTAATATGCTGCAAAATATTTATTGGGGAGATTAATTGGGAAGCAAAGCTGAAAAACCCTCGAAAGTAGTAGTAGCAAGCTTTTAAAATTTATATCTGGTAAATGAAGCTGTAGGGCATGGATAAGCAAGAAGAGTCATTGTTATGTATGAGCTAATACGTAAAGTCAGTTTCTAAATATTTCACTCTAACGTTTGGTCTCAGGCATATCTTAATCAGTTCAAACCCCTCTCTGTCCTTGGGCAAGACCCTCGGACAAGATTCCTACCAAAAAGTAGCCACTGTCTGCGACCAAACCCTTCCTCCTGGCTCTGTCAATATCTCTGTTTTTACATTCTCTGTCATGAGATTGCACATCCTGTTCTCTTTAGGCTGCTTGAGTCTTCCCCAGACCACTTTAGTGCAGGTCCGTTTTGAGTTCTACTTTCCTCTGTGTTCTGAAGCTATAGGACTGTCCTGCCCACTGCCCAGTCTTAGCTCCCAGAACCCCAACTGTCAGCTTGCAAGATTTGCCCCCCCTACACACACACGAACTACCCACTCACCCAGAAGGGAAATTCGAATAACCTTTTTTAAAACATCTATTGAAAAAATGTGACTACAAATGTTCTTTTCATTTCTGAGAGGGAGAAGTAATAAATCTATGGGTTTCAGGAAGCAAATGTGAAATATAACCATATCTTCTCAATGATTTTCTTCTCTAGATTCCATTTGTTAGAGCAGAAGTCCTCAAATTCTTTTCCTCATGTAACTCCTACAATAATTTTTGAAACACTGTGTACCCTCTTACACATTTTAAGCTGACATGAAAGTTTTTTATTATAAGTTTTAATAAGTTCATTTCTTGATAGTGAGAATTCACTGTAACTGGAATAAATATTTCTTAATATAAGTTGATAAAATATATATTAAGTATATAATTAAATAAAGCTCACCAAGTCTGACAGAAGTCTTACAAAATTTTATCTGTTTCATTTAATATATTATCAAATATAGACAAATCCGGACTTATAGAAGGATAGGCTATTTGAAAGACTATTGCAATAGCAAGAATGTTCAGACCACAAGATCTGGCAAATATCTTTAGGGTCAGGCAGAAAAGGGCTTTTATTTCACAGGGAGGAGTAAACAGGGCTAGAAAAAACCTGAATTGGACTGTTGATCAGGGAATATTGCTCTTTGTGGGCACTTTGGGGAGGAGTCATTAAAAGAAGCTGTTCTTTATTCTGATGCTGGCTCAAGCTGAGGGTGAGTCAAAGTTCAAGGTCCAATGTGGAGAAGAGAAGTTAAACTATAGAAGTTTGGTCAGATCAGGTTAATAATCATTTTATTCCGATGGTTTCGTGGGGACCAAAAGTTTAGACGGTCATTTGTGAGGCAAAGAATGGAAATTTGGAGGGTCTGTGTCTGACTCATGCTGGGGAAACAAAGGGATTATCATAACAGGTGTCTAAGTCACATGTGAAAGAGTGGTTCTTGGCAGTCAACTGTTTCCCAGAACACAGAAGGAGGGGAGATTTCTTTTACCATAGCTGTTTTCTAGAATTACAAGGCTCAGATAAAGTTCAGCATTTTCTGTAAAATATTCCTGTTAATAAGACTAAATGTCACTAATCTATACTCTTATGAATTCAGAGCACCCCAGTATGGGCCAACATATTGCGAGGAAAATATAGGAAGTGCTATTAATTTGGTTCCTTGAGTTGTATTGAGGAGACATCCCCTAACCAGTATTTCCATATATCTCATCTCGGGGGGCTCTGGGAGGTTTCATGTTCCATGGCAATGTACCACAGTGCCATCTAGAATGGATGTGGGCTCTGCCTTCCTTCTGTAAAGTGGGAGAACTACTTAAAGCTATTCATGCCTGGATTACCCCAGGAAAGTCTTGGCATAACTATCTCTTAATGTAATAAATACTATTTTAGACTACCAGTGATTTTGCTGAGTAAAATTTAGCTGATATTTTTGTTATTATTCTTTAATTTCAAAAGCATCAGATGATGGAATAAGCAATAATAAATATGTTTCCTGTAACTATGCCTTCTTCTTTTTTTTTTTTTAAAGATTTTATTTATTTATTTGAGAGAGAGAATGAGAGAGAGAGCACATGAAAGGGGGGAGAGTCAGAGGGAGAAGCAGACTCCCTGCTGAGCAGGGAGCCCGATACGGGACTCGATCCTGGGACTCCAGGATCATGACCTGAGCCGAAGGCAGTCGCCCAACCAACTGAGCCACCCAGGCACCCTATGCCTTCTTCTTTTAAGGAACACCTAGTAATAACTCGTGGGACATTGGGGATGTATATTATATTGCAAAAACCTCTCTGTTAGATATGGTTATCAAGACCTTAAAAGACAGTCATGATTAAGTTTTAGAAAATCTAAATTTATATATTCATTGCAGTGGGCAATGGAAATAAGAGAGGAAGGATCAGTGATGTGTACTTCTACCTAGTTAGTTAAATTTTTCATTGGTTAGCTTATCTAACATATTCTCTCTTGGAAGAATATCCAATCCATTTTCAAATGAGAAAATTCAGGTTCATGAAGGTTATTCAATTTTCTCATGGTAGTCAGAGTCAGTGGAAGAACCAAGACTCCACACAGTTCTGTGTTACCCCAAATTCTGTTCCCAAATCTTATACACTAGGCTTTCTATTTTATTTTTTTTTATTTTTATTTTTTAAAGATTTTATTTATTTATCTGAGAGAGAGAATGGGAGACAGAGAGCATGAGAGGGGGAGGATCAGAGGGAGAAGCAGACTCCCCGCTGAGCAGGGAGCCCGATGTGGGACTCGATCCCGGAACTCCAGGATCATGACCTGAGCCGAAGGCAGTTGCTTAACCAGCTGAGCCACCCAGGCGCCCCTAGGCTTTCTATTTTAAAAATTGCTAAATTTGGAAGCAAATGACCTTGGTAAGATCTGGTTCTGCCATTGGCCCTGTATCATCCAAAGCAAACCCATGAAACTCTAAAATTTTGTTTTCTTGTTCATAAAAGGAAATAGTATTACATATCTCATGTAGGGTTGAGAAAGGAAAACGAGAAAAAGTGTAAATGCTTTGCAAACTCTACAAATGTTAGATATTGTAATGAATCATGAATGTTTTCCAGTGATCTTGACCACATCTGGTTTCCCAAATATTTAGATAAAGAGGGTCTTCTATCCTCTCACCTCTACACACAGAAAAAGCAAATTTTGTTTGGCTCTACAAAAAAAAAAAAAAAGTAATTCAAAGAGCAGCTGAATTTAAAATACATTTAATGTACAATCATTGGGTTTGTACACAACTTACCAGGAACATATCGATTTTACATAAAGTGAAAGGATATCATTTAAGGCCCCAAATAAATGATTTCCTCTATATCCAGCCTAAGACACAGGGAAATAGTGTTTCATTCTGGGTGCCCTATTATCAGAATGATACAGACATTTTGGGAAGTGCTAACAAGATGCACAAGAAAATGATGAGGATCTGAGGTGATTCATGAGGAGGGATTAATAGAATTAAATATGCATCAGTTTGTGAAGCAACCAACTGCTTTCTGATTCCCAATGATGTAAACACCAAAGCAGCAGAGAAATTATTTAGCAAGCTGCAAGATGATGACTATTAGTAAGTTGAAAGAAAGAAAGAAAATTCAGACTAAACTTCATGAAAAAAAAAATTCTGAGAGTGAAATCTATTATAAGTCTGTGGAAGTGTCTCTTATGACCAAATTTGAGGAAGTGCTGTCTCTTGAAATATTTAAAACAAAGGAGAAAATAAACTTAGCAGTTTATTATAAAAAAAAAAAATTAGGCAAAATTGGGAAGGCAGACCTGATGACTTAAAATAAATCCTTGCTGTCCTTGATAGTCATAGTTGGTGCTTTTCATGGTCAAATCCTAAATTTTTAAAGATTTTATGGAATGACCTGTCATATATCAGGTTGTCTTCAACTATCATTCTTATTTACAATACTCAGTTCCAATGGTTTCATTGATGTTGAACTGAATACTTTATGTAACCAAATGCTAACATAATTTCAAAGTGCAAGCATTACAATGTCAAAGTTAGTTACTTTAAAAAGTATATTCTAAAGAAAAATGTAAGAGTGGTATTTAAATTTTATTATATTTAAAACTATTTTTAGGCACTTAGCTTTTATTTCACAACAGGGAGAACAAAATAATTTCAAGAACATATTCTTCATAGAATGTTACAGTGCAAAATTTTTTATATTTATATGCTGTGTTTAAACTTGTGCAGTTAAAAAAAAAAAAGTTTGCAGTTTGGCATAGTGAAAAAGGAGCTGAATTTGCTGTCAACACACCTAATTCAAATCTGACCCTATCGCATCTCTCTGATCCTCAATTTTTTTTCTTTTATAAATTATAGGCTACATTAAGGTGGCCCTGAAGCAATTGCAAATAAGAAAAAATAATGTTGCTTCTGAGAATGAGACTTTAAAATCAACACACTATAGTTCGCAAAGACCCATGCAGCATCTAAAGACATAGAATGATTTCCATTGTAAATTCACAAATTGGTATTTGGGGTTATACTTCAGTGTTCTCATGAATTGTTATTCTATCCTGAGTATTTTTAGCCCTAGACCTATAAAAGTGATTATCATACTCTTATGAATCATCACAAATTCAGCAAAATAGTGAGAGTGTGAAGGTCCTCTTGGGTTATCACTCAGTGGCACCTCTTTGTGCATTGCAACACCTAATTTGATCTTTATAACTGAACATGTTTTGCTGATCAGTGGAGAAATACATAGGATGAGTCCCACCAACCATGTACTCTATTCCTAAACCTTAAATGCCAGCATACAAAGGGCCTCTTGACCTTCTCCCTGCCCACAACAGAGCGACATACTCACTTCAAATCTCCATCATCCCTCAGCCATTCTTCTGTTAGCCTGCTGTAGAGCTCTCAGTGTCTGTACATCATGAGCGTATTTGGCCCATTCTCAAGTATTTCAAATCTATACAATGTTGAGATATTTCATCGATTCGTAACATAGGTAGGAACCTTAAAAATAATTCAGTATCAGATTCTTATATTACATATGACAGGAAAAGAGTGGAAGAGCATTCAAAATCAAGTCATTGTAGAAATAAATAAATACATCTCTTTCTTCCCACTTGAAGCAGGAGAAATAGTGAGACCTAGAACATATGGACCATTGTTAGGAAGGAAATATAAAATTTTTGGATATCCTGCAGGACACTGAGCTTAGGTTATACATAAATCTGCATGTTTGTTTGTTTGTTTTTAATTATCCTCTTGAGCAGGCAGGGACAAGTTGGATTGAGGAAAGAGAGTGCAACATTGCCAAGATCTAGAGCTCAGATTGGCATAAATGGCTGCTGAGGGATTTCTTAAGAACAGGAAGACCTAATAATCAATCTTAAGTGGTGTGTTGTTGAAACCTAAGTCCTCTCTTATCTCTCAACGTATTCACTAAATTCTGTTCTACCCAACAAGATCTTTTTATTTATTTTTTTTGCATTTATTTGTTGGTCTTCTTTGGGGGTGAGTAATTATTTAAGTTTGGTTTTGGACTGTAATTATGGTTATTTTGTGATAAAAAGACAAACGGACTGAATTTCATGTCTGGTTCAATATAGAACAGTGACAGCTCAGATGAGTGGTGGATAATTACAGACAACCAGGTAAACAGGATTTGAAGGACAATGTAAGCTACTCTATCCTCCCCAAAATATCAAGAAAGAATGATAGCCAATAGCTTAGTACAGCCCTGTCATAGTCCATTTGGCTCTATAACAAAGTACCATAGGCTGGGTAGCTAATAAGCAGTAGAAATTTATTTCTCACAGTTCCGGAGATTGGGAAGTCCAAGGTCAGGGTGGCAGCATGGTCTCATGAGGGCTCTCTTCTGGGCTGCAGACCTCTTGTCTCATCTTCTCATGGTGGAAGGGAAGAGCTGAATCTCTGGGACCTCTTTATAATGGCACTAACTCCATTCATGAGGGCTCTACCTTCATTCCCTAATCACGTCCAAAAGGTCACATTTCCCAGTATCCTTCCCTTTAGCATTAGGATTTCAGCATATGAATTTTGGGGGACACAAACATTCAGACTGTAGCAAACCCAATTTGACCATATTTCATTTGAATCTTAAAGGCCAGGATATTTCTGGTTGCATCTGATTGTATAAAATGGAGAAATTGAGACCCAAATTGTTCCAGTGGGTTGCCTAGGATTGCCCCTGCACAATTCAGGTTTGCCGATTCTCATGGCTTTCCCCCATTATAAGAAGCTGATTTTAAACCTCACATCGGTCATTTGCAGCCTCTGGAGTACAGCCGCCTGCATATAGCTCATAGGTACTTGAAATACTAGCTTGAAATGCTAGCTTAAAATGTTATTAGGGCCCTAGAACTGAGGCAAAGCCAGAGGGCACTGGAATGCCTTCTTCCTTCAAACCCATGAGTCCTAACAATTACAGATCCACAAGCTTATTGACATTTTAAATAACTATGGCCTGAGGTGCCTGACGTTCTGGCCTTGTAACTCAACTCCACAGTTTCCTTTGATGACAGAAGTATAGTAGGGAGCTCTTAAGGTTGAAATGCATCCCAAGAGAAGCCTGACTCTCCCCTCTTCCCTTGCTGTTCTGCTGCTCGTAGTTGTTTTCCTTCTGATCCTTTGGATTATATGGCCACTCCCACCAAAAATGTGGGCCCTCTGGCCTTGGACTAGGCTCAGGTCTAGGTTTAGATTTACCTGATGGACACCAAATTATTTCTAGAAATAGGGCGATTTTTGTTTGGTACATATTTCTCATTTAATGTATATAGCTGCTCAGAGAAAACATTTATTGTGCCCAACTGACTTGAGTTCTTGCTATGTGATATTGTTGGCTTCCTGGGTATAGGGAGGCAAAAGCTGAACTCCTGAAGCTCCATGGCAGGAGACAATTTTGTTTCTTGGATCAAGGGGTTCCAGAGCTGAGAATACATTTGTTTCTCAGATCAAGGGCAAGCACTGCAGGTGCTCAGGAGTAAAATCCTACAAAGACTGACTCTGAACACTCCTGCTGCCTGCTCCTGTATATTGAGCCTTAAAGGAATACAGAAACAAACTAAACATGGTTTATTGGGTAGAATTTACACCAAGCTCCTGAGAATTGAGAAAGGGAGTAAATAACATTTTCCTTCTTTATTATGTTGGCTGCCTCTTATGAACTACCTCATAGAATGTGAGGCAAGTACACAATCAAGTTCCAAGTAAATAACATCATTAATTCAAATGGAATAAAGTGTGAAACATGACCCAATCCAAACTATTATATATTTTTTAAAAAATTAGAATGATCTCATGTGACAGTGACAGGAATGTGCTATAATTTAAAAATAGATGAATCATCCAGTGTTCCCAGGATAACATTTTTATGTGCTGATGAAATCTATGTAATATATCTTCTTAAAAAAAATAAACCTTCTGCCCATAAAATACCTTTATTAGAGTTTACTGAGTTTAGCAGAAATGGCAGCTAATGTCTGGAGTACCTATTAAAGTGCAGGTCATTTGTTTGATAGTGATTATAGAGCGTATTATTAAAAATGTGCGTTCACAAAATGTTAACAATTCTAGCTTTATACAGATCCACATAGAAAATAAAACTTCTAAATTGTGGAGATTATGTACCTGTAAAATATTTATTGTTGCACAATGTATTGTTAACTGTGTTGACTACTCTTCAGTAAGGTGCTACATAAATGAAAAATTAACCACTGTAGAATAGAAAATAGTTTAAAGTCCTGAAGTGAGTTCCTGCACATACAAAATAGCTTTGTCCTGGGCAATGTAATGTGGAAATACTTCAGTGAAGAAGACACCATAGTAGAATACTTGACAGCAAAACAAAACCAAGACCAGCACTGGAATTGCTAAATTAAGGAGCTACATGCAAATGTGGGCTGGTTTGAATTAATGATGTCGAAGGGCGCATGCGGAGTCTGGGGAGACGAGGAAATTTCCCTGACATTGTAACTGCATCTCAGCAATCTGAGGCACAAGTGTGCTGCTGTTGTGTTGTGAAATTCGAGAGAGATAATAAACTTCCAGATTAAAATTTCTTTTCATATTTAGAGAATTAAAAAAAATTGATTGCCTTACTCTGTGCTTTAGAAACCTCTCTGGTGAAATCACCCTGCAGTCTGAAATGTTACTGTATAGTGGATTACATTTTTAGTGTTAATCAGAACACTTCACTCAAACAGTAATCTCGGAATTTTTTCTCCTCATTGATTTTGTTTCTTTCTCTCTCAAAAACTCAGTGTTAGCAGACTTCCTTTTAGACTTTTGAGAAAGGACCATTTCTCTCTTGTGTATTCTGGGACTGATTTTTAAAAAATAGCTACCTCACTTTGCTGTCTGCCTCAAACACTTAAATGGGAGCCTAAAGTACCAAATTTTCATCTTCCCGCTACTGAAGTAGCCTGAGACATTGAGGTGAGTTAGAATCCAACAGGGAAGGAAATCTCGCCATCCAGAAATTGCCTAGTTTGGACTTGCTTTCCTGTGAGGGCTTAATTAAGTTGCTGAATCTGTTTTCTGAGTTTCTGCCAGAGCCCAGTACCTGAAGCACTGACCAAGGTAACGTGGTTCTTGACTCTTAAGACAAGTTTGGAATTGAGGATTTGCATAGGATTTTTGGCCGTGAACCTCATTCTCATAGACACCTCTCACTGTGTAAGCCTCATTCACATGTGAGCCAGTTAGACAATACTGGAAGCTGAATTAACTTCTAGAAGTACATCCTCATTCTTTATTCAGAACATATCACAGCTGTAAACTAACTGTCCATTATCTTAGAGGACTTGACAGACTGAGCAACTACTCATATCTTCTTAGTCAAAAGGTGTCACCATACTGTAAAAGGGTCTTTATATAGTGTAAAGAGCATACAGAGTCAAGATAAAGAGTACTTGGAAAAGCATTTTCTTGGTGCCTGTTTCTTGGAGTTAATTGCATGTATCCCATTGAGGCGGGACTATGAACTACTTGAGTGCAAGGAACATGTTCTAATTCATTTGTATTGAATGTACTTGGTCAGTAGTAGGCATTCAATAAATATTTGTTGAAAGAACAAAGAATGAATGGATGAATGTACATTGCTACCTCCTCCTATATTCTCCAAGTTAATATTATAGTTTGAGACTATTATCTTGGGAGTGCAACCTTGAAAGGTAGGGGGAAGGGGATTAAAAGAAACAGCTCGTATCTCCTTTAGAAAAAAATTTAGAAGAATTTGCGCTGTCCTAGAAATGGGGTCCAGAGACTTTATGAACAATGATGCATATGAACAAAATGATTTCTTTATCCTGGAAACATGTGAAAGAGATTGTGGAAAACATGGTTCTGAGATCTTGTCAAATTTGGTGTTTTGCCAAATGCTTATCATCTTTAACCATCACTTGATTGTGTTGCAAAGTAGGGATTCTCTTCCCACTCCTTATAAAGCTTGCAGTTTGCAGTTCAAATGAAATTGGTCTACTTATGCTTATCTGGCAACAGGACAACTTCGTGTAGAAACTATATTTATACATTTTCCAAAGGCAGAGCCAGGGCCCTTTTTTTTTTCCCCATTCAAACTACAATGAACAGAATTGAGGCCTTGGAGGAAACTCTAACATTTTAGTCCCTTCAGAATCCTAGAAAGTATATACTCTTTCTCTTTTAAACAAAACAAACATAAAACAACCGAACAGTGGGAAATCATTTCCTTAACTCATTACTGGGGTAGACGTTCTTAAAAAAAAAAAATCTCAATAAATGAAGAAACCAAGCTCAAATCTGGCCTCTTAATGAGCCTGTAAGAGTTGATGACAAGCTTTCTGATATAATACATTACGTAAAATCAGTGGTTGCTATTCTCAGCCTGTCCTACAGGGAACAGCATTAGGATTACTTGCTAAAACATCAGTTGCATGAAGCTTCTGATAAATGCCATTATAAGCCACAGACGTAGAAACTTAAGTGTAAAGTAAAAAGAAACTGGGATAAAGAGCAACGTTACTGTACTGTTGCAAGCCCAATTAATCTTTGTTTTCCATTTATTGAAGAAAGGACTCCGTGAATCATTGCTTTTGCCCTATGTTAAAAACTTTTATTAGGCTTTCCATAGTATGGAGAAAAATATTCCCTTTTGTAAAATAAGGGCTTCTATTAGATTCACCTTTCATGTCTAAATATTTTCTGTAATTTTATGAAATCCCTTAAAAATCAACTGCTTTCCTCTTCCATACAAATGAGTTCCAAGGTGACAGTTATTTGTGGTATCAGTGTCCAGTCTCGTTCCGGAACAGAGTGTGTAATATGTTTTTGTTGTTGCACTGAATCTGCAACAGATCTTCCAAAAAGAAAAAGGTAAACAATATTCCTAGCATTTCAGAATGCAATATTGCTTTTAAAAAAGGACATTAGCGACCAATACACATCTTACACCTTCAGATCGCCTTTTTTCAAATATCATAGTGTAACAATGAGGATGCAGAATCACTTGTGGAACAGAGCTTTAAGCTTCTGCTTCTACAATAGTCTTTAATCATGTAGAAAAATTATGTTAAAAATGTCCTTCTAATATTGAGTAACAGCTGTGCTACACATTCTGCTAGTACTAGCAATTCATAAATTAAAATAACTGGCAATTTTGCACTAAATTTATGTCAGCAAATGCCTGGTCAATGTAGGATAGGATGTTAAATCATAAACATTAAAGAAGTTTTCTTAAACAAAAGACCAGCCCCATTAATTTCAATTGTTTAAACAAATGGTTAAATAAACCATTCGGTACATTTTGAAAGACTTGTATTTTTTCTCCTTAAGAAATCTGAACAGATTAGCCTTAATTCACTATTGAAATTCCCCTGACTGCTAGATGATAGTCAGAGGGCAACAGTATATCTCAAAATTAGACAAGCCCCCGTGTATCCCGGGTACAATGCCTCACAGGTTGTGCTTTTAAGAGGCTGCTGTAGATGAAAGCAGCCACTGATTTATGTATTTATTTCTAAATGTGTGGTGTTTACTAAAAGTAATGTACTATTGTGCTCTCTTTGCACAATTCTTTGCTAACATTTATTTCTACAGGAAGGATCAGTGCACCTCTGCCCCTGCCTTTTTTGTGATTAGTAGTATAAAGGACAATCTTCCAAAAAGTTTGTACATATGAGTGGTCTAATTTTGATGAAAGAGAATTAAAGTAAATGGGCGTGTGGAGGGTGGAGAGAAACTCTGATGGAAATACAGCAGAAATGACCTGCTTTGCAAAGACAAGCCTTATACAAAGAACCATCCATGAGACAAATTCTGATTGTCATTGAAATCCTAAAAGGAGGCAGGCTTCGGTAATTCTGGTTTAAAACGGCACATTAAATTCAAGCAGAAAAGAGTTTAGGCTGACTTCAGACTTCTTCAAAGTCTGACATTCAATGTCAGGAAAAAAGGGAGCCATTTCTATAAGGTTCTGAGAGAGTGTGTGGCCCAAAATATTAGACCCAGACAATATATAAGTCAAGTGAAATGACAACCAAAAATATTCTCAAACATGCTTCTATATTTCTTCTACAATGAAAAACAAAATCAGAACTCCCATATTCTCCATAGAGAGCTGATGAACACTTCTTATGACAGCTACTCAGACCTCACAAGTTAAAATCAACACCTCAGAATGGAGAAACCACCATAAAAGAACTGGAACAGGAATCATTTGAATAAAATCAATATTATTGTCTATAATAATTATGATTATAAAGGTAAACAAACTTAATAATAAAAACATAATATGCAATTTTAATAGGTATTAAGTATTATAAAATATGACTAATAAAAAATTTGAGAGGTGGAGAGAATCTGGGAGCAGTATTAGTATTAAAGAACTCTATTATGAAATACTGTCTTTTGAAGCAAAGAAATTTTTTTTTGAAGTTCAGCAATCCTTTTATTTCTTATGAAAGTTTTCTTTGTTATACTCAAGTACATAACAATGTAATTATTTTGTTTAAAATAGTAGTAATGTTTGGGGCGCCTGGGTGGCTCAGTGGTTAAGCGTCTGCCTTCGGCCCAGGTCATGATCCCAGGGTCCTGGGATCGAGCCCCGCATCAGACTTCCTGCTCAGTGGGAAGCCTGCTTCCCCCTCTCCCACTCCCCCTGCTTGTGTTCCCTCCCTCACTGTGTCTCTTTCTGTCAAATAAATAAATAAACATCTTAAAAATAAATAAAATAGTAGTAATGTTTGATGCTGTTTTGAAATATTTTTCTCTTTATTTGTCTACCTGACCACTCATCCATTCAACTTATAGCGATAGCTCATAAAGTCGTTGCCTAGGATCATGCCTGAAATAGAGAAAGAATTAGAAGAAAAATTTTACTTCTTTTTCCTGTAATTTTCTATTGCACTTTTGGTAATAAAACAATAAGCAATATAATGTTTATTAAACAAAATAGTCATTCTCCTGAAAAAAAGGAAAAATCATGTAAAAAATCTATAGAGCCAGTTAGCACCTCAGTACCAAAGTCCCTTGCTCTCTACACCCCAAGATGACATAATTGGCCATTACCTACTTCCATTTCATGATAGAGCTCATCTTAATGCATACTCTCCACCGGAACACCATATTTTGAATTTAAGTAATTTGCTTTTTAATTTATCAATTAGTATTTTTATGAAAGTTTTATCATAGAAAGATAGACAAAGGATTTAAATGATATAACAAAAAAACAGCAATCTCCCATCTCACTTCTCCTCACTTTTAGTCCTGGTACCCAGAACAATTCCTCTTAACTTTTATTATTTGAGATTTTCTTTCTTATTCCCCTCCCTGCCTTTTTTTTCTAGCTGTAGACATGTCTGTTGATTTACCCTCATAACAGATGAGAAAATAGTTCATATATACTACTTCCTCCTTCCCTAATTTACCACCAACCTGTATAGTTTTTATCATTATTATTAGTATCTCCACTGGTCATATCTTTACCCTCAAACAACATAATTAAAAGTTTATTTGTTCTTCAGTCTTGGTCAGTGTTCACACGCACTTGGTATGATTCCAAAAGTAGAATTTCCTTCTTCCTCTTCTTATACACTTCATTTTTATTATGTCTGTCAAAAGTACTTTGACCTTTACGTTGTCCAAGTTAGTAATACTCTCATTCTGGGTTTTGTTTTTTTCTAGTTCTTTTGCATGTAAATTTTAGAAGCAGCTTTTCAATTTCCACAGGTAAAGCACACTGGGTTGCTTTGACTCTGTAGATTAATTTTCTCAACAATGTTTCTTAGGACTCAGGATAAAGGTATATACTTTTTGATACATTTATTCCTAGGAATTGATTATTTTTTTTAAAAGATTTATTTAATTTGAGAGACAGAGCATGAGTAGGAGGGTTAGAGGGAAAGGGAGAAAGAATCTGCAGCTGACTCTGCGCTGAGCGCAGAGCCCAACACAGGGCTCCATGTCAGGACCCAGAGATAACGACCTGAGCTGAAACCAAAAGTCAGATGTGCCATCCAGGTGCCCCAGGAATTGAATAATTTTTATGCTAGTGTAGAATTTATTTATTTTATTTTCTAATTGTTTACTGCTAGCATAAAGAGGGACAGATGATTTTTGTAAATTGATCTTGTACTTGTGAACTTGCTAAATTCTCCTTGTTTGTAGATTTCCTTGGATTTTTCTGTGTATATATCATATCACCTACAAATAAAAACATTTCTACTTATTCCTTTCTGATGTTCGTGTCTTTTACTTCTTTTTCTTGCGTTAACACACTGACTAGGATCTCCAGTATAATGGTGAGTAGCAATGGTGATAGCAGAAACATTTGTTGTGTTTATGACCTTAGGCAGAGTACTCTCAATATTTTATCATTAAATATACTATTGGTTGCAGGATTTTTAGTAAATATTTTAAAGCTGAAATTGAAAAAAACTATCTCCTTTATTTAAGTGGGTTTGAATGTTACTTTTTCCTGCATCAGTTGAGGCATTTATATTTTTTCTCTTATCTTTGGTGAATTATACTTATTCATTTTTAAAAAGGCTTAGCTTATGTTACATTCATAAAAAAAAGTCTCTCTTAGATTGATTTATCCATTTTTTGCAGAACTGAAATTGAGTGGTTAATATATTTGGGATTTTTGTGACTATGTTCATGAAGGATATTGTTCTATACTTTTCTTGTAATTTCTTTTTTTTTTTTTAAAGATTTTATTTATTTGACAGAGAGACAGCGAGAGAGGGAACACAAGCGGGGGAGTGGGAGAGGGAGAAGCCGGCTTCCCGCTGAACAGGGAGGCCGAAGTGGGGTTCGATCCCAGGACCCTGAGATCATGACCTGAGCGGAAGGCAGATGCTTAACGGCTGAGCCACCCAGGCGCCCCTCTTGTAATTTCTTTGTTGGGGTTTGGTATTAGGTTTATGTTGGCCTCTATTGCAAAGAATTTTGCAAGGGTGAGAATATTTCTTTTTTAAATGTTGGTAAAATTCCCAAGGGAAGACATGTTAGTCTGTAATTCCTGCCTTCCTATGGATTACTTGTATATTTTTTAGAATTCCTCTTTACAAATAGTGTTTTTTTGAGTGTACCTCTTTTTTAAACTTTCTTAGTGTTTATCCTATATTACATTACATAGCATATCACAGTCTACAGGTGCTTTCACTGTACCAGTTTGAGTGAAGTATAGCAAACTTACCTCCCTTTACATTCCTTTATGCTTTTCTGTTCATGATGGAGTTGTCTGAAATATTTCCTCTACATTCAGAGTCACATCAGATAGTGTTATGATTGTTTGCTTTAACCATCAAGCATAATTTAGAAAATGTAAGAAGAGAAGGAAAACCTAAAGTATTCACTCATATTTTTCTTATAGTGCTATTTCTTCTTCTTGACATTGCAATGTTCCTCTCTCACTGCTTCCCTTCTCTTTTGAGAACTTCTTTTAACCGTACTTTTAGGATAGATCTACTGGTGACAGATTCTCTTAGTTTTCTCCATCTGAGAATTATTGATTTTTCTTTCATTCCTAAAGAATATATTTGGCGGGTATAAAGATTCTGGGCTGATAGGCTTTTCTTTCAGCAGTTGAAAAATATTGTGCCACCTTCTTCTGGCTTCTCTTTTTACTGAGAGGAAACCTCTGTTATCCAAATTGCTTTTACCCTGTAGGTAAGGTGTCATTTTTCTCTGGCTTCTTTCAAAATGTTTTCTTTGTCTTTAGTTCTCAAAATCTGATGATGTGTCTTATCATTGGTATCTTTGAATTCATCCTGTTGGGGGTTCTCTCAGCTTTTTGATTCTTTATGTCTGTGTCTCTTGCCAAATGCACAAAGTTTTCAGCCATTATTTTGTCAAGTACTTTTTCAACCTCATCCTCTTTCTCTTCTCTTCCCAGTACTCCAATGACACAAAATTTAGATCTTTTGTTATAGTCCCACAGATCCTTGAAGCTGTGTTATTTTTTCCAGTTTATTTTTTTTCTCTTGTTTAGTTGGGTAAATTCTATTGTTCTACCTTTTTTCACTCTCTCCCCTTCAACCTACTGTTGAGCCCATCCTTTGAGCTTTTTATTTCAATTATTGTATTTGTCAGTTTCAAATCTTCCATTTGGTTCTTCTTTATATCTTCTGTTTTCTTGCTGGATTTTCTTTGTTGAGGCTTTGAATTTTTTTACTTGTTTCAAATGTGTTTATAAAAGCTCACTGAAGTTTTGTGGGGTTTTTTTGGTTTTTTGATCATGACTGCTTTAAAATCTTTGCCAGATAATTCTAACATCCTATTAGTTCACTGCTGGCATCTATTGTTTGTCTTTTTCATTCAGTTTGAGAGCTGTTTGGTATTTGGTATGAGTGATTTTTGATTGGCATCTGTACAATTTTACACTATGTTCTGAGATTCTAGACCTTATCAAAACCTTCTGTTTTTACCTGGATTTCTCTAACATCCAAGTGGGCATTGGAGGTGGGGGTGGCACTGCTAATTGCTACTCAGAGGACCTGAAGTCCACATTCTGTACTGAACCTTGGCTGACACTCTTGGGGGTGGGAAGTTCTTGTTAGTGCTAGGCAGGCGTGGAAAGTTGAGCTCCCTCTGTTGCCTCATTACCTGTGGTGAACATCCTGATCCAACCACAGGCCTCCTTTGGCACCACCCAGGTTGTGAGGGGGAAACCTCATTCTTGCCAGGTCCAGGTGAGAATCCACTCTCCCTGTTCTACCTTGTCTGATACCACCCCCCAGAGGGTGCCTCATTGTAGCCTCACCCCCCCATTCAGCTTTGTTGGATGGGGTTGGGCCCCTGTGTTTTCCGTGCTCTTTGACTGGAGGAGGGTGGTTACTGTCTTGGTAGGCTGGTTCTTTGGCTAGAGAAAACATGCTTTGTTGTGGCTTTTTTGTCTATACATAACTACTGGTGTTTCCAGGCTGTTGGCTTCTTCAGCCCTAAGTCTAGGACATTGGTGACAAAAAGAAAACCCAAGAAACTCACTAGTATTTTATTCTTGAGTCCTGAGGTCTCAGTTGTTCTGCCCTCTTTTTTCTACGGTTCCTAGTCTCCTTCTACATAAATGTCCAGGATTTTAAATTGTACTTAGTGAGAAGAATATGTAAAAGCACTCCTACTTCATTTTCCCAGAAGTTTAACCACCCAATTAATTTTTAATTTCGGGTTTTATATCTTCTAGTTCTAAAATGTCCATTTTGTTCCCTTTTGTAGATTCAGTTACTGTGTTCAAATTCTCCATCTCTTTGTCCACTGTTCATGTGTTCTTCTAACATATTTGTGATAGCTACTTTAGTATTTCTGTCTACTAATTCCAGCATATAAGTCTATTTCTATGATCGTTTTTTTCTGTTGACTAACATTGACTTTATCTTGTTTCTTTACATAGCTCTTACTGTTTATTGTATACCAACATAATATTTTTTAAAACCTTATAAACTGAAGAAAATGTTGTCGCTCAGATGGGAACTTGGAGACTAGGCAACTGGTGTAAGAAAATGATCACTTCAATCCAAATAGTAGTTGAAATAGTTTGGGGCTAGGTTACAGCTTTAGTTAGTTTCAATTTACCTCTTATTTCAAATATTTTCAGGGTGAGATCTTTCTGTATACATTGCAATCTCTTCCCTCTTGCAAGATCTAAGAACTGTGAGAGCTCTTTTTGCTTTCCAGCCAAAACTCTTGTCTTCCATGATGCCACGGCCAAACACTCAACAAAAGTCCTGTGGGGAAGAAATCTGCAAGCAGAGAGAATTAGCCACATGTTTGGGGATTCTGTAGATCTAATATGTCAGCCAGGACACAATGTTATTAAATCTCTTGCTTCTCCTTACCTCAGGAAGGGGCCTCTGCCTTTGGCAGGCCTAATTTTTAGCTTGCCTATACCCAGAATTGGCAGACCATCCAAAAAGGAAAGTGGCAGATGATTCCTGTTTACTTAGAAATATATTTTCCTTAGGATGTAGTTCCTTTAGGCTTCTTTATGTCCACAGTTCTCCAACGTGTTAAAAAACAGATAATTTTTGGTTTTTCTATTTTCTCAATTTATTATAGCAGGAGTAACATGGCAGGTGTGTTAAAATTTCTATACTGAAGCTGGAAGCTCTAACATGTTTTGAGAGCTTATCGAAATCTGACACAATTTGTTTATAAATGGCTTCTAAAAGTTAAAAACCAATAAATTGCACTTGTATTATTATGGCTACATAACAGTTATTACTGAAGACCAAATAATGTGCTAGGATTTTCTTCTCCCATGATTTAGTATTCCATCCACTTTTCCACTGATGGAGAATATTTCTAGAGGTAAGTTCCATGGGCTTTTATGCTCCACAAAATTCTACCATATTTTCAATTTCTTTCTTATTATATATGATACATCCAATTAATTTTTCCTAATCCTTCCACTCCTGTCAGCTTTCTAGTTTAGTAGTTAAACTGTAATTCTGGAATTTTCAGTGTTTTCTGGATACTTAACAGTCTGACATTGAATACACTAGGTTTGTTGGAATATATATTCAAATTCCGGTATGCTTTCCTGTATGTGTTTGGTATTCCTTCCTTTTCAAGTAAGGCTTCTCTCATTTTATTAAGGCAGTATCTTCCAGATGCCGCTAGGAACATGAATTAGAATACCTTCTAAGTATTCTTCTATGCTTCAAAATATCTCTTTTTCCCATGGAGAGGATTTCCCTTCTCTCTCTCTCTAAAGAAGTATTCGAGTTTTTATTCTTTGCATAAGATTTTCCTTAATATCTAGAGATGCTTATTCTTTGTTTAATTAAGAGACTACAGCAAATCTGACTGTGAACACTGTGGGGCTTGGCAGACTTCACTTATTATGAGTGGGCAAAGACCCGGCAGTTAAGTTTTCAGATCCCTAAATGACAGAATATGCATCATTTAAACCTGGGGTGCTATCTCTCACACTAGTTACCTTAGTTCTCCTTTCAAAAGATGGTTCAGTTTATTTGAAGAGCATTACTTGAATTTTTTGCCATTTTGCTTCTCTCCATGTGGGCTAAATTCTTCATGTCAACTGTGTTCAGACATAGGAGAGAGATAGGGAGATCAACTATTTCTTCTACAGATTTTTAATTATATCCTATTCCTAGTCTTTTAGATATAGTATTTCCAACTTGCTAGGCCTACTGAGTTTCTGTAGAGAAAATCTGTTTCATCCTTCACCGAAAATTTTATAAAGTGTCCTTGACTTTCTCGTTCTCATTTTTGCCTTATTGGTCACCAATCCTCAATATGTTTTTATGTTGTTGTTTGTTTTTCCAGAAGAAATAGTTCTATAGAGCAACTAGATTGATGCATACTTCCTTCACTCCCATTATTTCTTGGTTTATGCCTTTATATATCCCTTTTGTTTTATTTGAAGTCATGTCAGTAGAGAGAAGGAAGAGAAACATGTATTTGCTCTGCCATCTTGAAAAAGATTTCTTGTTTTTAAAATTCGTCTTCATTAAATAATAAAATTAGATTGTAATGATATAGTTGCATCTTGGCTATAGTCATATATTACTATTTTTCATGGAAAAGTGAGAAAAAGTCCTTCAGAGTCCCTTCTAACTAAAGATATACTGTGGTATATAAATACCATATATACTATGATATATAAAAACAATTTTATCCATTTGTTATAGCTATGGGAAACAAAATGAAATTTGCTTGAATGGTATCTTCTCTTTCCATTTAAGAAATATTTTAATGTACTAGACATGAAAAATGTACCTTATGAAATGTACCTTAAGAAAAACTTTAAAGAAACACTTAGATGGAGATAGTAGTGTTATCCTAAATCAAGTATATACTTATTTCTTTAACTAAAATTAATATTGTATCAAAGAGCTAGAGACCGTTAGGGGCTGGTAAATTATCCAATGACAAGCTGAGTCTGCTGAGATGGAAACATGGAAGAGAAAGACAAATTAGTAAATAGGATTTTCTAATTACTGTCTTCATTGTGCATTTTTGCTATAAGATCATGACTTATGGTCTTTACAGGTTTATGTAAGAAAATAAGACATGTCAGTGGCCTTAAAAAACAAGGGCTATGTAATATCTCAAAAACCAAGAAGTCTATGAGTAAGAAGTTTCCAGGCTTAGTGGATTCTGTAGGTCATTAATGTCTTTAAAAACTCAGATTGTTTCCATCTTCCCAGTCTGTTTTCCTCAGTATATGAGCTTATCTTCCCTCATAGAGACAAGTTTCTGTCATCACATGAAGATATGACAGTGGCCAGTGGAAGATGAGCTATTTGTTATGCAGCACATTTGGTCTCCTAATCTAGCTTTTCAACATTCATGAATAAGAAAAATGGAAAGGGCAGATGTCAGAGTATGAGTGAGAAGGTTATGAGACAAGCAACCTTGTTCTCATATGTTTATGGGAATGTGCATATTAATAAGGAGAAAGAAACATTTTTTTCTTTGTACACAGAATAGCCACCTGGGCACCTGGGCATTGAGGGCTCCAGAGAGACCTCTGTCACCTTTGGTCTTTCAAGAACGCTTAAGGCATTAGCAATGACTATTTCTTGAAGTAGAGTAGGGTTGTTAGTTTCCAGTGGGAGATAGTACATAACAAATAAAACTAACGTGTGAATATTAGAGCAAGAAGTGAAGAATCTTTATGCTCTTGCTATATCAGAGGCATTGAAAATAGACAACACAAGAGCTGTTCCAAAAAACAAAGGGAAGAAAATGGCAGATGTCACACACAAAAAAAAGCTGATGACTCATTTTTGAGTAGATATGAAGAAGTATCATCTCCAGATTCCTACTTGTGGGAAGTGAGGTCTGAATTACAAATGAAATGGAGGTCACAACCATTGTAGAGATGAGGAATTCTCCAGTATCTTTTATCTCCTGGGTGAAGATTTATCTTTCTCCCTTTTGTGAATTTTTTAAATAAACTTTTACATTGACCATGTAGCAGAATGAATATCTAATCAGTTTTTACTTCATTTTTTGTATTATTACATAATTTGTAATTTCAGTTTTATTTTTATTTTTAAAGATTTTATTTATTTATTTATTTTAGAGAGAGAGAGAGTGAATGCGAGCAGGAGGGGTGGGGGGGAGGGAGAGAATCTCAAGCAGACTCTGCACTCGATGTCTTGACCCTGAGATCATGACAGGAACTGAAACCAAGAGTTGATGCTTAACAGATTGAGCCACCCAGGCACCCCATGTAATTCCAGTTTTATTTTATTTATTTATTTTTTAAGATTTTATTTATTTATTTGACAGAGAGAGACACAGCAAGAGAGGGAACACAAGCAGAGGGTATGGGAGAGGGAGAAGCAGGTTTCCCGCTTAGCAGGGAGCCCGATATGGGGCTTGATCCCAGGACCCTGGGATCATGACCTGAGCCGAAGGCAGACCCTTAACGACTGAGCCACCCAGGCGCCCCCGTAATTCCAGTTTTAAATAGAAAGTTTTAAGTAATGAGGGACCAGGTAGATGGAGATGAGGACATGGACAGCCTCAACTCGTAGATAAAACATAAAGTATATAGAGCAAAAAAAAGAGGAGGGGATGAATTTACAGCTTATAGTATCTGTCTTCTATGGAAATTGTCTTGGTGAAAAGGGTGGGTCCTCAGGAGTCATGCCTACCCTACTTGTTCCTGTACTCCTTGATATGCAAGAATAGATAACTGACCCAAGATGGGCTATTTGGATCCTTTCTATGGTGTATTTGAAACATGAAGGCAGAGAAATAGAATCTGAAAGTCATTGGGTTTGAATCATACTAATGGCAGTGCCAAGTGACAGACTAAGCATCTGCTTAAAGTACCAGCAAAGCAGAGGTAGTGAAAAATGGAAAAATGTGTGATATTGCACATCAAAGTCAATCAAAATATTAAATATTTGAAATTTTTATACTTCCAAAAATTAAGGTAGTAACCAGAAAAATGAGAACTTTATTGAGCTTCTTTAAACTCTGTTACTGATAAGGATCTATTGGTCAATCAATATATAGATCCCTATCAATAAAAGAGTTTACTATATATATAAACCTATATATATATGTTTATACATATGTAGTAAAGCTATTTAAGTTATATGTAGGGAAGACAGTGCCTTATATTTTTTCAAGCTTAGGTCCCCACAGCCACCGTGATCCCTCCACTTCCTGATGTGAGGTTGTTCTTTTTTTCCTTTGATTCTCTGAGCTCAACTGGTATCCTCTGAAAAATCCAACTTTCTTATTCAGACTATGACATTAAAAGTAAGGAAACATAGATATCTTATATTTGTTCAATGTCCTACAGTTTACAAAGTGCTTTCATACCACTATTTTATTCTATCGGGAATCCCAGGAGATACAGATATTATTAACTTTGCTGTACAGATGAATAAACGGATACTTTAAATACCAGTAACCACATGACTAATATGGTACAAAACGTGTCCCTTGTTCTCTCTGTCACATCAAACCAGCTGGCTTGGAAAATAGATTAAAAGTAAAGAATATAGGTATATAAGGGAAAGAAAGATATACATACTTGAATCCAATTCAGATGAAGCTAAGAATCCAATATTGTAATTAAATTAAATCGAGTTCATTGCTGTTGTTTGCAGCCAAAAGAATTTATGATAATAAAATAAAGTAAAATAATACCAAATAGATCTAATGAACAGTTTTTTGGTAAACTTGCATCTAATATTTATTAACATGTTTCTTAACTCAGATTGTATCCAGGATGATGCCAGTATAATACTTTAGTAATGCTAAACATCACATAAATTGTGGTGTTGGAACCCACAAGCCCAGCTGGTGTTTGCTTGTCTCAGGAGGTTTTGATAGAGGAATGAGAAATACTTTGGAGAGGTACATATATGATTGGTGGTGAGAATAGGCCTCTGTATCCTCCAATTAATATAACACAGCCTGTTGGTTATTTTGTGATTTTAAACAACAGGCATCATCTAATGTGTAGAATATTTGCTGATTTTTAAGGATTTTATTTTATCTTATTTTATTTTATTAAGATTTATGTATTTATTTGAGAGAGAGAGAGAGAGAAGAGAGCAAGGTGGGGATGCAGAGGAGAAAGAGTCTTAAGCAGACTCCAGGCTGACGGTGGAGCCCGACTCGGGGCTCCATCTCACTACCCTGGGATCATGACCTGAGCAGAAACCAAGAGTGGGACATTTAACCGACTGCAGCACCCAGGTGCCCCTAGGCATTATATTTTGACAAATGTACCACTGTTTTATTTTTTCCATGTTTAAATCACAAGTTATTCAATGTTCCTCCATTCTCTCCCAGCACTGCACTATAACCACAAACCCATGAGCAGCTTGACTGTTTTCACTGGAGAAGTAAGAGTGAGGTAGGCAACTGTAAGTGAGAATAAGAGCTATAGAAAATCAGCAGCCCCATTTGGTCACGTCTGTTCCATCTAAGCTACTACAAATAGCCCTTCCAAAAGGTAAAACCTAATCTGTGGAGAGTTGTTTGCCTTCCTTGCAATCTGAGATGCCTCCTTTAATTTTCAGTAACCCCATTTGCAAGAATTGAGTATCACGCATTTTCTTATATCATCCAAAGCATAATACAGTGGAAACACATCACAAATAACCCTAAATAATTGTTGCCTTCTTCTTTCTTCCTAGGAAACATCTTCCTGCTGCTAATAATGCAAACCGCCCCTGATTTATAGCTTCAAATACTTTAGGTAATACCAATAACTTCAGGGTCAGTAGTGCCTGCAGAGCATAGCCTTGTTAATCAGTCAAAATGATTTCGTGTGTTTTCTTAGAAGCATCAGAAAGGGCAAAGGATTTATGGGTGATATCATTTTATGTGCCACCGTGGTGTACAATATTGTCATCATGTGTTAAAACCAGCAATGGTCTTCATTGATTTTAATCATAGTCATAACCACCTCACTCTCCCTGGGGCCCGCCCATAAAAAGATAAAAGAAATCTGAAGACATTTTATATGGCGACTTAAAATACTTTCAGTCATTATAACTTTTTAAATGCTTTCATAGCCAGCCAAGATAAAGTGCCACTTCTCACAGATCATATGTCTTTCTCACTGAAATTCCAACTAGAGACACTTAAGGCTATTGAAATGAGAGCATTTTAAATGTGGAGGGGATTCTTAATAAATAACCACCTCTGAAGAGACTTATTTGCCTCATTTTTCCAGGAGTATTTTGTTTGTGTAATTTTATTCAAGAAAGAGCTTACATTTTACATGGTGATTCATTCACACATCAAAAATTCAATAAAAATCTCATAGCCAAAAAAGATAGACTTACAGCAACGGAGCAAAAGAAGGATAAGCTTAAATTGAAACATGTCAGAGTAGATCAGATGCCCTTCCATCACCCTTCCAGTGAGTCAGATTCACCTCTCCAGTAGGGTTGCTTTAGTAAAGAAGAAAGACCCTCACCTACAGTTGTCTCAGTACAAGGGGAAGGCATTCATTCATTCATTTAACCAATCAGTCATTTGTTCTTTCACTCTTTCAACATTTAGCCAACAAACATTCATGGAGTCACACCTGCATGCCAGGCACAGTGTTAAGGTAAGATGCCAGAGGCTTCCATTCCAAGGTGTTACGGCCTACTGAGGAAGATAGATATAAATAACAGCAACTTCGTAATATCTGCAAATGACTAGTAGCCCAGAAGAGGTGGTAGTTAGCCCTGCTGGTGATGAGTGGGTGGTGACAGGATCAGGTTTCACAGAAAAGCCTTTCCAGGGAAAGTTGTCTTGTTCACTGCAATATTCTCAACACCTGGCCTAGTACCTAGGACATAGCAGGCAGTTGTAGTTGACACAAGGATGACAGGTTTCTCCTCACAGATTCCTCTGGTAGTCAAGCCATGCGATCCTCCTACCTTAACTTCCACCATCTACTTCTTCCTTAGCTGAATGATCCCAAGGTATAAACATTTTACTCCTATTGGCCCAATCAGAATACCCTATCCACTGCTTGGTTCAAGAAGAAGCATATGACCCACACTGGAAAAACTAGGGTTCTTCTTTGTTACTCATTTATTCTTTTTTAACTTTAGTTGGAAGAAGAAAGCCCTTTTTTTCAGATTCTCACAGCCCACACCCAGCACCTAACAGAGATAAATGGGTGGGTTCTCAATACATATTTGTTGAAAAAATGATTATATGGTGAGGAAGCTGTTAAGGGGGCGAATCTGGAACCTCCAGTAATTCGGTTCACTACCTCATGAAGAAGCCCATTCTAGGAAAAGGACGCTGAGAGGTAGGGATGGAAAACGAGAGAGCTCAAAGGTATCTGTAACTCCAGGTCTGTCATCCTCAATACCCTCTCAACTTCTTGTCTTCCCCACTAACATTTCTCAATAAACTAATTCAAGTTATTGGCACCTGGGAGAGTCCTAACACAGTATTCAATAAAAACTTGTTGAAAAATTGGCTGATGAATGAATGAACGAACAGATGAAGCATATCTCTGCAGAGGGCACAATGACTCCAAAACAAGCAGGCGTGCCACAGTACGGCACGCTAGATGTGGTATTTTAGCCACAGCAGATTTTACCTTCTACATGTATTGTAAGAGCCAGAAAGGGATAAATGATACTTTCCAAACTTGCGTGAAGCTAGAAGTCTGTTTATGAATTAGGTTCAGTCAGTGAATGATAATACAGGCATGTGAGGTTTAAAAGGATAAAAGTGATTGGGCATATTGTTGCTTCTCTTGTCCTAGTAGTTAGGTGGGAAGAAATACCTGCTCTGATTTTCTGACTCTGGTCAGAAGCTTCATGGGTGTGAGAGACAGCTGTGATAATGCAGGGAAAGAAGCCGCTTCCTTAATGTGACTCACAGGTCAAGTGGCACACCCTTGAAATTCTGCAGTCTGTTGGGGTTCTCCTGAATTTCTCTCTAGTCCTTCCTACTGTTGCAAACACTGAGTTCCTTTCTGTTAAAACCTCTAGAAACTATACTAAATTCTGACTGATGGGCATGGTATGTACAGGGATTATAAAAGGTTATGTGCGGCTCTCAAATGGCCATGGGAAGGCAACATCACTCCCCAGGGAACATTTGGCAATGTGTGGAGACTTTTTTTTTTTGGTCATAAATCAGGAGGGTGTTGCTACTAGTATCTGGCATCTAATGAGTAGAGGCCAAGGATGCTGCTGAATATCCTACAGTGCACAAGACACAGGCTACACAGTGAAATTATCCAGCACTAAATATCAATATAGTAAAGTTGAGAAATCCTGGACTAAAGTAGGATTTCAACAGGTTGTAGTTAGAGGATTAGGCTTTTTATTATTGAGCAGGACCAGATCCTAAAATGTCACATATGGTATTCAAAAGTGTGAACAGATCTCTCTCTGACATCTTTCCTATTGGCCTTTTACCAATTTTGGGAGTCTTAAGGCTCTAAATTCTGCATTTTAATGTGTAAAACTGAAAAGATTGCACTATCGTGAATTTTTGCTATGAAGACTAGTTCCTTAGAATTTCACAACCTTGAGACCAGTAACAGCCACTGACCTTAGTAAAAATTACTTACAGGTATTACATACTGCAGTATAATCATTGCATTGCCACAAATATCTCCAATCTGGAAGACCTATGGAGAAAGTTCATATATACTATCACTTTGGGAGTGGTTTGGAATTGTTACATTCAATAAACAATCTATGAAATGATATTAATTTTAACTCTTATCACATGGGTACAATGTTCTGAAAAATTGAATGGTTTAAAGCATACAAAACTAGCAAAAACAACAAGAAGAAGGCAGCATAAAATACCTCCTGTGTATTTGTATTTTTTTAGTGAACACAAATGAGCAAAATCTTGACAGAATATGAGACTGTCCTGATTGTTTACCATGAAAATAATTCAAGGGTTAAAAGATGGCTTCACTTTGATCATCTGCAATCTCTGTTCCTACTAAGCAGAAAACAGAATGATGCCAGCACAAGGAAAGACAGGACAGCTGGGATCAAGAGATTTTAGAAGCAACAAATAAAAAATAAAAAATAAATTAAAAAAACAACAACAACAAAAAAGCATGTCAAAAGTGAACTTTTAAATATTCATTTTGAATGACTGAGTTCACAGTGCTTTTCTGTGTGGTGCAGATGGCTCAGGGATTCAGGGCAAACAAAGCAACAATTTCTGCATACTCGCCCCTACTCAGCCATAATAGCCAGAGGCCCCAAAACTCCAGGGCTTTGAGATGATTCAACCAGGTCCCTTTACCTGCCAAATTCCACTGGATCTATGCAGCTTCCCTCATAATAACAAGGGGGAAAGGATAGTAGGAAACGTGAGCTGTCTTTGCTTTAACATCCACATAGCATTTATCACTGGGGAATGACCTTTAAATTCCAATTACAGGTTCATTTATGATGGAAAAATGTTTTTGAAGGAGAGAAGGGACATACAGAATTTCTTAGTTTGATCCAAAATTTAAATTAAAAAAAAAATTAAGCAAATGGAAAATTGTGCACATTTTAATCAAGCTGAAATTGTTAACTGATTACAGGGAATGGTCTGAGATGTTTAACTCTAAGAAGCAACCTGTTTCTTTGTTAGACACAGGGGTATGACCTCATCACACAGAGCTTATTCTCTGCATAATGGCTTGGAGAAAAGAAAGAGCCAAACTGCATCATCTTTCTGCCTGTCTTAGTGTCAGGGGAGAGATAATACTCATATGGTATAATAAAAAACAGTATTAAACTGCATCTTTGAACAATCAAAAACAACATGCAAAATGGAATTCAAATAAAAGGCTAACAGCATTTTCTGTAACAGGAGATAATATTACCATTTACAATGTATCAGAATGGTACACCAGACTTTTTATTCCACAGGGGTTCTATTGAGTGCCTATCATGTGCCATGCGCTGTTAGGTGCTCCAGAAACATGCAGAAGTCAATAAGAGAATGGCTTTGTTCCAAGTCTAATAAATAAGACCAAATAAGAAGCAATACAGTAGCCCCCCCATTATCTGTGGGGGTACGTTCCAAGACCCCTAGTGGATGCCTGAACCGCAATTAGTACTGAACCCTATATATTCTCTTTTCCCTATATATACATGCCTATGATAAAATTTAATTTATAAATTAGGCACAGTAAGAGATAAACAACAGGAATAAAATAGAGCAATTATAACAATATGTTCTAATAAAAGCTATATGAATGTGGTCTCTCAAAATATACTGTATTCACCTTTCTTCTTGTGATGATGCGAGATGATAAAATGCCTAAGTGATGAGATGAAGTGAAGGGAATGATGTAGGCATTGTGACCTAGATTTAGGCTGCTTTTGACCTTCTGGCAACATGTCAGAAGGAGGACCATTTGCTTCCAGACTGCAGTTGACTGCGGATAACTGGAAACCACGGAAAGTGAAACCATGAGTAAGGGGAGACTATTGTATAATAAAAGTCTGTATGTGGCATATATTGAAGAGTTTCAAGCAAAATTTCAGAGGCCATACCACCATGAGTTGGAAGATGTCAGAGAAGGTTTGATGGAGAGGGTAATATGAAAGGAATCTTGAAGTACTGTAAGAATTTGAACTGACAGAAATGAAGAGAACTTTTGTTGAAAGAAGTCAGTAATACCAAGAGAATAGAAGCCAAAAAGCAGATGGGTGTGTGCATGAATCAGTATGTGGTGTGGTTTAGCTGAAACTAATGAAACGTGTAGGGACCTCATAAAAAATATGTTTGGAAGGATTAAATCGGAGACACATGGACTTCTAGACCTATAGTGAACTTTAGGAAACCATAGTTTAACTTTTTCATCCTACAGTTGAGATAGCAAAAGCTCAGAAAAGATGAAATTATTTATGCAAGTTGATATGTCAAGGGGATGATCCTCATAGCCAAGGATAAATGGATTTGTATCTCCTAAATGTCCACTCCCCTTTTTGTTTCTTTTTTTTTTCCACTCCCATTTTTGTTTCTGTGACAATTTGCAGGGTAATCTGGGTATTTGGGTGTTCTTAAAAACCAAGATAAGAAAGTTGTACTAATTACTGTCATTTGGTAAATCTTAAAGAGACACTAAAGATCTTTGAGAATGGAAATGACATCATTGAGAATGAATTTTGGAAAATAGAGAAAGGAGAACAGAAGAAACATTTTGTAGTGGTGTAAAGAACAGACTAAAAAACAAACAAACCAAGGTCTACCTAGCATATGCATAAACATAACAATCACCTTTCACATACTTTTTTAATATAGCTTTGACCAGCCTTTAGCATAGCTTTGAGAGTATGCATTGGCATATGTGTTGCAGAAATCAAAGACATTTAAATGGATGATGCATAGCCCAATTGGTTGTGAAGGTTTTGCTTAAATATATCATGGTTTTAATAATTCCTGATTTAGTCATAAGCATATGAAAACCTTGGGTAAATAAATTAGCCAAGAGAATTATGGGAAAACTCCAACATTTATTAAAACAGTCATATTTTATAAACTGTAGAATACAGTTTGGGGACTAAAAAACAGTATTTTTATTGTAGTTTTAAAATATTCTTCATTGTGAATTCATAATATTCTCCAAAGCTTAATAGCACACATGGTATGTATGTACAAATACATAAAATACATGTAATTTGTCTCTAATTTAAATAGCAATGGGAGAAATGTATTACCTGATTGGAATTAGCCCTAAATTAAAACTGGAACAGTTAAATACAGTAATTTCAGTTCAGGGCAAAATCATGCTCAAATATATAATTTAAAATTGATTTTGATTTTAATCTCAAAAATTAATTGTCATATTTTTCTGGTCTTACACAAAAGCAAATAAATCAATGTTTCATGTGAAATCTTTTCCCCCAGAAGCCCCTGAAAAAGTTCCCTTCACTCGCATACCAAGCTCAATTACTGATACTCACATCTTACTTCTATTTTTAAGATGTAATATGTAAGGAAATATATTAATAAGCATTTATTTTAGGTATAACTGAAATGAAAGTTAAAAAGTTTGAAAAACTTTTAGACCATGACTTCAGTAAGTAAGGAATTTTAAGACTAGAATAAAAGTATTCATCATCTTCATAATAGATGCCATTTATTAAGTGCTTACTATAGCAAGTGCTTTGCATGTGTTTTCTCGTTGAGTCCTTAGAATATCCTGTGAAGTACATATGGTTATTGCCTCATTCAAGAGGCTAAGTCGCTCAGAGTCATACATATTGTAACCAGGCTTCGTCTGGCTTCGAACTTATGCTCCATTTCAACCATTGTGACACTGCTTCTCATCAAAATGTTTAAAAAATCAAGGATAGTTTAGTGGCAGGGAGAAGAAACACACTCAAAACAGCTAGGGTGGAGGCGACCTAATGGGAAGAGATGAGGAAACTTTGTGGAAAAGCCTGATGGTGGGGGCGCCTGGTTGGCTCAGTCGTTAAACATCTGCCTTCGGCTCAGGTCATGATCTCGGGGTCCTGGGATCAAGCCCCGCATCAGGCTCCCTGCTCTGTGGGAAGCCTGCTTCTCCCTCTCCCACTCCCCCTGCTTGTGTTCCCTCTTTCGTTGTGTCAAATAAATAAATAAATAAATAATAAATAAAATCTTTAAAAAAAAAAGAAAAGAAAGGCCTAAATGTGAGAAAGATCATGGGGTGTTTAAAAAAGGAAAATAGGGCTGGAAAAGAGAGCAGGGAGGAATGTGTGAAACCTGGAGAGGGGCAACAATTGCATCAAGGGGGGCCTTGTCAGTCTGTGTTCACAGCACACGTGTGGTGGGGAGTCAGACACATCACAGTGCTTAAGAACATAGACTCTATGAGCAGCTCTAGTTTCAAAACCCAGCGCCGCTCTCAGCTGGTGTATCATCTTGGATAGTTACCCAATTGTGTAAGCAATTATTTCTTCTGTAAAATGGACACTGAGCAGTTTTCTTAAAGGTTGTGTGATGATTAAGGTAATGTGTAAAAGCACTTATCACAAGGTACACACAATGAATTCTTATAAAATGTTATTCATAATTATTTGTAGTGTTTTCATTAAACTTGATCACTATACTTGATCTCTCAATAGACCCTCTAGAAACTTCCACTGGGAAACTGGTGTCAGCACCATCGGACATTCCCTCTGTAGGAACTCCCTTGTGTCATTACTCGTGCTGTTTTCCATTTTCATTCAACCAATAAGAATTTACTGAACATGCACTATGTTTCAGATAGTGTGCTGGGCATTATGGATGTACAGATAATTAAAATAGGTTTCCTAACCTGGAGGAGCTTGCATGATAAAGGGTAGAAGAAAATGATGGCTGCTATGTGGTACCATTTATGTCGGGGGAAGGGAAAAAGCAAAAATTTTACTGGGCACTTATCACATTCTAAGCAGGGTACTATATACCTCTGTGTATTACTATCAGATCTTCATCTTTATCAGAACTTGGTAAGTAAGGTTTTTTTCTAATAATAGAGAAGGAAAACAAGCTCAGAATGGTCAAATAGCTTGCTCAAGTTGACACATTTACTAAAATGGCAGTTTGCCATTCAGGCTCTCACTCCGAATCCAGGCAAGGTCTTTGTACCCACAATTCTTCTTTTCCAAGTCTCCCAACTGTACTGGTTTTACCCTAATAAAACAAGGACCAAAGTGAGTTTTGGGTTTAGCAACAGGAATTCATTGGTAATCTTGATGAAAACAGTTTCTTAAGGTGAAGGAAGATGCTAGCAAAGGACAGAAAGGAGACAGTGGTTGAAAAGGTATAAAGGGGAAAGGATTGTTTTAGGCTGTATTTTATTAGATTTTTCCATAACAGTGAACACTAATCTTTTCTTTCTTTTTAGAGCATTTTCTTTCTTTGGTCACTATGTCCCAAACTCTGAGGGCTCCTCCTTTGCTGGAACCCTGAATCCAGTTCCAGTAAGATGACTTAACCTGAGCCCTATATGAGATCTTATTTAATCTTCCCAGCAATATTTTGAGACAGTTGTCATTGTTCCCATTTTACTGATGGCGGGGGGGGGGATAAAAAACAAAACCAAAACTGAAGTTCAGACGAGGTAATTTAGCTACCCAAAGTCATAGAGGTAATAAGTGATGGGTGTGGGATTAGGACAGAGGTCATTCTGACATGCTTTCTACCACACCAACTTTTTAGGAGCCCGTAAGACATGAGATTAAACATGGGCTTTTTACTTGAGATTTTCAGGACTCAGGCTCACTAACTCTCCCTACATTTTACCTCTCTAAGTTATGGAAGGTTAATCCTCAATTGGCACAGTTTAAATATTAGGGGACGCCAGAATTTTGTATTTCTGCTTAAGCTAGTCCTGGAAATAGCCCAAATTTATAGATACTAAATTCAGAGGTAAAAGAGCCAAATTTAAATAGCTAGCAGTTTGTCCCCACATAAAAGCTTAGTCCTAGCTTCCAGGATACTGCAAATCCCCAACTCTTGAAAGGTGAATGAAACAAAAGGCATCAATATGCACACTGCTCGACTGCTTGAATCCGGAGATCATTGATAAATCTGCCACATATTGTAAATCTGACTGTAACCTCTTCAAAGTTATTCTTGAAGATGAAAAAATTACTAATTCTCCAAAATGTTTAACAAGTCTTGCCCAGCACTTCAGTGATAAGAAATGAACTAAAATCCGAACTATTACCTCCCCTGGGTCATGTGCTAACAATGATCCCTCCTCCATCTCCTGAATTCTTCCCACACATATTACTTTAGATTTGCAAAGGTATAATGCGGTAAGTGAAAGAGTACATGGAGTATAAGTGGGTCTCTACAATCAGCTATTTTAGAAGTTTTAATTTTTCTTGCCTTTCTTGGTTTCTGTAGTGATGATTAGAATAAAATAGGGACACTTTTCAGTGGTAGAATTAAGACCTCTCTTCAGAGTAAATCCTTCTTTACTTTGCTTCCTTTCAAGTGCCTGAGAAGAATTGCTAGACAAGTTTATTTAATCACTCGGAATACGTCATGTTAACTCAAGGAAGAAGCAAAGTGCCTGAAAAGCCAGGATAAACTGCATGTAACTTTCTTTTTCCCCTCATGAAATCTAGTTCCAATAAAAACCATCTTTACTGCCTCAGGCTAATGTGTAAGTTAGTGAGAGATTATGGTTTGGTTTTTATAGCATTTTATGTAGTATTTGACAATCCATAGGGACCTTTCCTGTTAGTCCTTTACAAATATAAAATATAATTTTAAATTTCACCCCATCATGGTAATAGGCTATATAAGCTTCCTTTCTAAAACCTATAAACCATCCTGTCACCTTAGGGAACCTCAAACAACCTGACTTAATCACCTCTTAGTGACTTATTGCACCCTGCCCACTCTTTTTGAAAATATATAAATCCTAATTATTTTTAAAACCCTTTTCTAGAAAATGAGGTTGATTTCTTGTATACACTCAGGCTAAACGTACACAGAAAAAATAGGTAGGAAGAGACTCTTTGTCTCCAAAGGATTGGATTATTTCCATATGTTCTCTCCAGTGCCCCTCCTTCCCATTTTCAGTCAAGCCTCTTAGGTAGAGAAACTTGCTTTAGAAGGCAGGCAGCCAATCAGCCAAATCCCTAATGGGGGGAAAATAAATAGTGAGAGTCACTTACAGTGAGATGCTAAGGTGTGTACAGTGTAGCTGTGGGGGCACACAGCCATCCTAAGCATAGGCAATTTGGTCAGTGCATTGCTAGATAGATGAAACCATTTTTGTTAACATTTTATAGATGAGGGAAGAGAAACTCAGAGAAACTAACTTGGTCAAGATCTCAAGGTTAATTCCTGGCAAGATTTGAAACTGGGTCTTCCCAATATTTAGTTAATTTATCTCTCCAGTATATCTCACTGCCATTGTTAAACAGCTTCCATACTTCCTAAACAGGTCATATCTGCCCCTATTGCAGTTATTTCTCATGTAATCAGATAGTTCAGCTCACCATAACATGGTCACTGGTATTTAACAGTAAATACTAATAAGGTATTTGTTATCTCTTCCTATGTGATATTCTGTGCGAGTACTACAATGGCACTTCCCATGTAGGAGCTTAACACTGAGAAGGGATATGTATGCCTTTGCAACTCTCACTGTTCCCAGCTGATGGTCCAGGATTGTGGTGGTCTTAGCCTAGATTCCTCCTAGGGAACTATGGACTCCACAGCCCAATCCTGGAGCTCAGATAAGCCATTTTAGAGATGCAATATTGAAACCTGGGGTTACTTGTCCAGCATTTGCTTCATCATACTATCACGATTTCCTGGATATCTACTCTGAGTATCATGTTACCATTTTACAGATGGCACAGTTAGAATCTCACCCTATCTAGCCTACCTAAGTTAAGAATGTCAGTACCTCGAAACCCAATGAGCTATTTCAGAGTTTCAGTAACAGAATTCTAACATACACCTAATAGGCTGATGGAAGGAACTCTCTTTATTTTTTTCTAATTTGCTTCTTTAAATGTGAATGCGTTATAACTTGCAGTTGAATACTTCCGTAAAGATAATTACATATGGCGAGACAGAAAAACTTTTTGAAAAAAAAAAAAAAAATTCCCTTGAATATGTGCCTGAATTCATTTACAACTGTTGCTGCTTTAAACACTTCAGGCAGAATAAGTGGATGGCACTAAACAGCTTAGCTGCAATTATTATGGAATGTCTGAGGTATAATTTCCCCTGCGGTTTTGTTAGGCGTACAAAATTCATAATTCTGATTTGTGGCAGGTACTTATTACCCATCACAGGTGGGGATATGCAAATATTATTCTAGTAGGGGTGAACAGCCTTTATTTCAGTATTCAGCTATTAACAAGATTTGTGAGTCTGGTACTCTGGGGCCATTTAATTAATTAGATTGTACAGATAAAATATAAATTGTTTTGTAAGCTACACAATTCCTGTCCTAGGAGATGTAAAACTGAGGCTAAATGAACTTATGTAGATTGATTTGTTGTTTTTTTATATAGCTCCCAGTAAATGTATATCCTGCTCATTATTTTACTGTATTAATTCCACTCATAATCCTTATATTCTCTGAGTTTCATTAAAATAGATGTTATGTATTTGACTATTTTGTTAAGTGACTTCATCACTTAATCTCCATGTCCGTGGCAGTAAGCACGTCCTGAATATGGAAAGAATGTATCTGTAACAGATCTTTTGAAAATTTTTCATATTCTCGAGTAAGAGTCTTTTGTTAATTTATAATATGTATGTAGAAATAAAATCTACTAGAATAAATCTGAGAAAATTGCATGACATTAAAAAAAATTTTATTTGGGTCATTCAAGAAATAGTGCAACCTATACAACTACCTTCGCATAAGGAGAATCCTTTGTCATGCATTTGATATCTCAGGGAGGTGAGAAGTTTCTAGTTATTTGGTTAATGACAAATAAGTTTAATTTTTCTTCTGTCTTTATATACTTGGCACTGGATGTCTAGTAGAGCTGTGGTAAGAAGGATTTGGGATCTTGCCTTGACATAATGGCAAAATCACTGTGATTGATTATTGATGTCTGCCTTGGGTGTGTCTAGAGTGGTGCTGTTTATGCTAGGTATTTGCCATCTTTGGTATGTCTTTGGTGACAACTCATATTGTTGATTACCCTAAAGTTGACAAGAATAAAAATGCACATATTTTGTTTCACTCAGAAGATACTCAGTTGAAGTTATTAAATTTCATAGCAGTCCCATCTTCTAATAAAACAATTTGTAAATGATTACTTCAATTTTATTTTGAAGCTAGAAACTAGAAAATAACCATGCAAATAAATGACTGAATATTTTTTTTTTCTGAGTTAAAGCTGAGCTTACCTTAAATTTTACTTTGGGATGAAATACTAGTTTCTTTCTTCTGACCTTCAAGTTTTCATTTAAAAACTGAAATTCGGGCTAACAATAATAGTTTCTCTTTTCCCTGAGTACGATATTCTATCCTCTGCCAGCCTCCATGCACTCCCCATCTCTTCTCATTTCTTAATGAAAAGCAAGTATATTTCTCAAAAGAAACATACTTTTAATACCTTGACTAAATAAAAGGAGGATACATAAGAAAATGCAAGAACTGGAGAACAATTTCCCAAAGGGATTTAATAACCACATTTAAAATAATTGCAAAAGCAGAAGCCCACACATCATGTTGACAACCTTGAATGCAAAGCAAAATACTTAAATGTGCAGATCTGAAAGTTCTGTGTTCCAGGTTGGCTTTCAGCAAATATGTTTTCAAGCATCTCCTGTTAATCTCCATAGAAATCCAGGAAAAGATAAATTTTGTCAATTTAAAAAGAGATTTATAAGGTGTTACAACCATGTATTCTACATCTCCAAAAGAAAAAATTAAATGAAAGGTGATAATTATTCAGATTCAAAACCTGTTAAAGAGGACAAGACAAAATTAAACAATTAGAAAAATATTTTAGCAAAAAAATATGCTGGATTAACAACAAAGGAATTATATACTAAAAGATTGGTCAACTAGGGAGGGGGGAAAGATGGCGGAGGAGTAGGGGACCCTATTTCAACTGGTCCCCGGAATTGAGCTGGATATCTACCAGACCACTCTGAGCACCCACGAAACCAGCCTGAGATGTAAGAAGATCTGGATCTCTACAAACAGAATATTGCAGGCAGTTGGTTTTGAGGTACGAAGCGGAGAGCCGTGATTCTGTGGGCAGATATCGGAGGATAAACGGCAGCGGGAGGGTGCCTGGCCGTGGGGATCCTACACCGCCGGTGAGTGACAGCCTCGCGCACTGCGGACGGGGCACAGACTCGCAGACCGGTAGCGTCGGGAAAGGACTTCAGGGCAGCCCCCGGGGTGGAAAACCAGACCGGCGGAGTTCCGCGCACGCGAACCGCAGCCACCCGGACAGAAACCCCAAGCGACGGTCACGCGCACGCGAACTGCAGCCTCCAAGACAGAAACCCAGTGCGCCGGGGTCCCGCTGGTGAACTGCAACCCCCGGGGTGGAATCCCCAAGCGGTGGAGTCTCGCGCACGCGAACTGCAGTCCCCGGGACAGAACCCCAAGTGGCAGAGTCGCATGTGCGCGCGCGCGAACTGGGAGCGGCTGGCGGTTTTAGAAGCACAAAGGGCAGAGACGGGCCCGACCTGGAGGCAGGACTGGGAGCACTGCGGAGGGGCGCACAACCCAGGACGCTGCAGTTTATAGCAGCACGGACAGAAACGGAGACAGTGTGGCCTGGAGAGCTCACTGAAGAACAGACTGCGATCTCTCTGCTCTGAGGCAGAGGGTTGGAAACGGTCTCTTCTGCTCTGACTCGCGGAAGAGACGCAGAAAGCCGCCAGGGAAAGGCGCCAGAGAACAAAAGCCCCAAAGACTGATTCCCATGAGCCCATCCCCCGCCACAGGGGCGCAGGGCTACTCCGCCCAAACAGGGTTGACTGAGTAACAGCGCGGCAGGCCCCTCCCGCAGAAGACAGGCTGGGAAAACAAGAGGCCAGCAACCCTAAGGTCCCAAGAAAACAGGTGCATCTTGCTTGGGTTCTGGTCAATAATTTGGACTCTAGGGCGCCTGGGTGGCTCAGTTGGTTAAGCGACTGCCTTCAGCTCAGGTCATGATCCTGGAGTCCCGGGATCGAGTCCCGCATCGGGCTCCCTGCTCGGCGGGGAGTCTGCTTCTGCTTCTGACCCTCTCTCCTCTCGTGTTCTCTCTCTCATTCTCAGATAAATAAATAAAATCTTTAAAAAAAAAATAATAATAATAATAATAATTTGGACTCTATACATTCCCTCAAACAGCCATCAACAGAATGACTAGGAGGAGGAGCCCCCAAAACAGAAAAGACTCAGAGATTATGACTTATGCTGCAGATTTACAAATGGATGCAGATATAACCAAGATGTCGGAGATGGAATTCAGGCTAGCAATTGTGAAGACAATGGCTAGAATGGAGAAATCAGTTAACGGCAACATAGAGTCTCTAAGGGCAGAAATAAAAGGTGAATTGGCAAAACTTAAAAATGCTATCAATGAAATCCAATCCAATCTAGATAATCTAACAGCTAGGGTAACTGAGACAGAAGAGAGAATAAGCGACCTGGAAGACAGTATAATAGATAAAAATGGAAAAGAGGAGGCCAGGGAAAAACAACTCAGAATCCATGAAAATAGAATCAGAGAAATAAGTGACACCATGAGGCATTCCAATGTCAGAATAATTGGAATCCCGGAGGGAGTGGAGAGAGAGAGAGAGAGGGCTAGAAGATGTATTTGAGCAAATCGTAGCTGAGAACTTCCCTAATCTGGGGAATGAAACAAACATTCGAGTCCTAGAGGCAGAGAGGACCCCTCCTAAGATCAAGGAAAACAGGCCAACACCCCGGCATGTAATAGTAAAACTTGCAAATCTTAGAACCAAGGAAACCATCTTAAGGGCAGTTGGGGGAAGAGATTCCTTACGTACAGAGGGAGGAACATCAGAATAACGTCAGACCTATCCACAGAGACCTGGCAAGCCAGAAAGGCCTGGCAAGACATATTCAGGGTACTAAATGAGAAGAACATGCAGCCAAGAATACTTTATCCGGCAAGGCTTTCATTTAGAATGGATGGAGAGATGCAGAGCTTCCACAACCGGCAGAAGTTGAAAGAATATGTGACCACTAAGCCGGCCCTGCAAGAAATATTAAGGAGGGTTCTATAAAAGGACAAAGACCCCAAGAGTGATCTACAACAGAAATTTACAGGGACAATCTATAAAAACAACGTCTTCACAGGCAACATGATGACAATTAATTCATATCTTTCAATAATCACTCTCAACGTGAATGGCCTAAACGCTCCCATAAAACGGCACAGGGTTGCAGATTGGATAAAAAGACAGGACCCATCCATATGCTGTCTACAAGAGACTCATTTTGAACCTAAAGAGACATCCAGACTGAAAGTGAAGGGATGGAGATCCATCTTCCATGCCAGCGGACCTCAAAAGAAAACTGGGGTAGCAATTCTTATATCAGACAAATTAGATTTTAAACTAAAGTCCGTAATAAGAGACACAGAAGGACACTATATCATTCTTAAAGGGTCTATCCAACAAGAAGATCTAACAATTGTAAGTATCTATGCCCCCAACATGGGAGCAGCCATATACATAAGCCAACTGTTAACCAAAATAAAGAGTCATATTGATAACAATACGTTAATTGTAGGAGACCTCAATACTCCACTCTCAGCAATGGAAAGATCATCTAAGCAGAAAATCAACAAGGAAACAAGAGCTTTGAATGATACATTGGACCAGATGGACCTCATAGATATTTACAGAACATTCCACCCTAAAACAACAGAATACTCATTCTTCTCGAGCACACATGGAACTTTCTCCAGAATAGACCATATACTGGGTCACAAATCAGGTCTCAACCGATACCAAAAGATTGAGATTATTCCCTGCATATTCTCAGACCACAATGCTCTAAAACTGGAATTCAATCACAAGAAAAATTTGGCAGAAATTCAAACACTTGGAAGCTAAAGACACTCTGCTCAAGAATGTTTGGGTCAACCAAGAAATCAAAGAAGAACTTAAACAATTCATGGAAATCAATGAGAACGAAAACACATCGGTTCAAAACCTATGGGATACTGCAAAGGCGGTCCTAAGGGGGAAATACATAGCCATCCAAGCCTCACTCAAAAAAACAGAAAAATCCCGAATTCACCAACTAACTCTACACCTTAAAGAACTAGAGAAAAAGCAACAAACGACGCCTAAGCCACACATTAGAAGAGAAATAATTAAAATTAGAGCAGAAATCAATGAATTAGAAACCAGAAACACAGTAGATCAGATCAATGAAACTAGAAGTTGGTTCTTTGAAAGAATTAATAAGATTGATAAACCACTGGCCAGACTTATCCAAAAGAAGAGAGAAAGGACCCAAATTAATAAAATTATGAATGAAAGGGGAGAGATCACGACTAACACCAAGGAAATAGAAACAATTATTAGAAATCATTATTTACAACTATATGCCAATAAACTGAGCAATCTGGATGAAATGGAGGCCTTCCTGGAAACCTATAAGCTGCCATGACTGAAACAGGAAGAAATTGACAACCCGAATAGGCCAATAACCAGTAACGAGATTGAAGCAGTGATCAAAAACCTCCCAAAAAACAAGAGTCCAGGGCCTGATGGATTCCCTGGGGAATTCTACCAAACATTCAAAGAAGAAATAATACCTGTTCTACTGAAGCTGTTTCAAAAAATAGAAACAAAAGGAAAACTTCCAAACTCATTCTATGAGGCCAGCATTACCTTAATCCCCAAACCAGGCAAAGACCCCATCAAAAAGGAGAATTTCAGACCGATATCCCTGATGAATATGGATTCCAAAATCCTCAACAAAATCCTAGCTAATAGGATCCAACAATACATTAAAAGGATCATCCACCACGACCAAGTGGGATTTATCCCCGGGATGCAAGGGTGGTTCAACATTCACAAATCAATCAATGTGATAGAACACATTAATAAGAGGAGGGAGAAGAACCATATGGTCCTCTCAATTGTTGCAGAAAAAGCATTTGACAAAATACAACATCCTTTCCTGATTAAAACTCTCCAAAGTATAGGGATAGAGGGAACATTCCTCAAGTTCATAAAATCCATCTATGAAAAACCCACAGCAAATATCATCCTCAATGGGGAAAAGCTGAGAGCCTTTCCCTCAAGATCAGGAACACGTCAAGGGTGCCCACTCTCACCACTGTTGTTCAACATAGTACTAGAAGTCCTAGCAACAGCAATCAGACAACAAAAAGAAATAAAAGGTATTCAAATTGGCAAAGAAGAAGTCAAACTCTCTCTTTTCGCAGACGACATGATACTTTATGTGGAAAACCCAAAAGACTCCACCCCCAAATTACTAGAACTCATCCAGCAATTCAGTAATGTGGCAGGATACAAAATCAATGCACAGAAATCAGTTGCTTTCTTATACACTAACAACGCAACTGTAGAAAGAGAAATTAGAGAAACGATTCCATTTACAATAGCACCAAAAACCATAAGATACCTCGGAATAAACCTAACCAAAGAGGTAAAGGACCTATACTCTAGGAACTACAGAACACTCATGAAAGAAATTGAAGAAGACACAAAAAGATGGAAAAATATTCCATGCTCATGAATCGGAAGAATAAACATTGTTAAAATGTCTGTGCTACCCAGAGCAATCTATACCTTCAATGCCATCCCGATCAAAATTCCAATGACATTTTTCAAAGTGCTGGAACAAACAATCCTAAAATTTGTATGGAATCAGAAAAGACCCCGAATCGCCAAGGAAATGTTGAAAAAGAAAAACAAAGCTGGGGGCATCACGTTGCCCGATTTCAAGCTATATTACAAAGCAGTGATCACCAAGACAGCATGGTACTGACACAAAAACAGACATATAGACCAATGGAACAGAATAGAGAACCCAGATATGGACCCTCAACTCTATGGTCAAATAATCTTTGACAAAGCAGGAAAAAACATGCAATGGAAAAAAGACAAGTCTCTTCAATAAATGGTGCTGGGAAAATTGGACAGCCACATGCAGAAGAATGAAACTCGACCATTCTCTAACACCATTCACAAAGATAAACTCAAAGTGGATGAAAGACCTCAATGTGAGACAGGAATCCATCAAAATCCTAGAGGAGAACATAGGCAATAACCTCTTTGACATCGGCCACAGCAACTTCTTTCAAGATACATCTCCAAAAGCTAGTGAAACAAAAGCAAAAATGAACTTTTGGGACTTCATCAAGATAAAAAGCTTCTGCACAGCAAAGGAAACAGTCAACAAAACAAAGAGGCAACCCACAGAATGGGAGAAGATATTTGCAAATGACACTACAGATAAAGGGCTGGTATCCAAAATCGATAAAGAACTGCTCAAACTCAACACCCAAAAAACAAATAATCAAGTCAAAAAGTGGGCAGAAGAGATGAACAGACACTTTTCTGAAGAAGACATACAAATGGCTAACAGACACATGAAAAAATGTTCATCATCATTAGCCATCAGGGAAATCCAAATCAAAACCACACTGAGATACCACCTTACACCAGTTAGAATGGCAAAAATGGACAGGGAAAGAAACAACAAATGTTGGAAAGGTTGTGGACAAAGGGGAACCCTCTTACACTGTTGGTGGGAATGCAAGTTGGTACAGCCACTTTGGAAAACGTGTGGAGGTTCCTCAAAAATTTAAAAATAGAGCTACCCTATGACCCAGCAATTGCACTACTGGGTATTTACCCCAAAGACACAAATGTAGTGAAAAGAAGGGCCATATGCACCCCAGTGTTCATAGCAGCAATGTCCACAATAGCCAAACTGTGGAATGAGCCGAGATGCCCTTCAACAGATGAATGGATAAAGAAGATGTGGTCCATATATACAATGGAATATTACTCAGCCATCAGAAAAGATGAATACCCAACTTTTACATCAACATGGATGGGACCGGAGGAGATTATGCTAAGTGAAATAAGTCAAGCAGAGAAAGTCAATCATCATATGGTTTCACTTATTTGTGGAACATAAGGAATAACATGGAGGACATTAGGAGAAGGAAGGGAAAAATGGGTGGGGGGAATTGGAGGGAGAGATGAACCATGAGAGACTATGGACCTGAGAAACAAACAGGGTTTTAGAGGGGAAGGGGGAGGGGGAATTGGTTAGCCCAGTGATGGGTATTAAGGGGGGCACGTACTGCATGGAGCACTGGGTGTTATATGAAAACAATGGATCGTGGATCACCACATCAAAAATCAATGATGTATTGTATGGTGACTAACATAATAAAATTTAAAAAATAAATAAATAAATAAAATAAAATAAAAGATTGGTCAAGACATTACTACTGAAATTACTTATGTGGTTTATATAGATGTTAATAAGATGTGCTACTAATGGTGTATTTTCTGTGAAATGAAATTCTTTTGAATTTGCAAACATTAAGATTTAAATTGGCTATAAATGATAAAACCTAGATTGTAATTGTGGAAGCAATTTGGGATCTATTATTGATCCTAATCTGATAAATATATTGATAAATAGGAAAATGGAAAAAATAAAGATGGAACAAATACACATAATATTAAATGTTAAGATTAGTCCTTTTTTAAAATATTATACTCAAGGAAATATTTTAGACCTAGACATAATATTCTGTATTATGCAGGCTTCTCCAAAGTTTCAGGCCTTTGGTAGTACAACCACTCAAAACTCTGCAGTTGGAGTATTTGGAGTAAAAGGAAGAATCCAGTGTTCTTTGGGGAACAATGAGGGGTCACAGTAAAACATTTGATGTGTGGATAGGAAATAATGAGATGTTCTCTGATGGCAGAACTTTTGGGTGGAGGTCAGGACCTGCACTTAACCTTACTGAGTGCAAAAAGGAGGTGAACTGGGTGGTGCACACATGGCTCCATGTATTTGCCAAATCCCATAGAATTGTACATCAAAAAGAGTGAACTTTAAAGTATGCAAACCAAGATAAAGAAAGTACCAACCAGGACATTGAAGGGCAAATGGATTAAACTTTGTTACAAATGTATGACATATCAGCACTGAAGAAGATAAGGGGAAGAAGAGCTGACCTATGTAACTTTGAAAAATAGTGTTTTGGCTATAAAGCTAAACTTTAAAGACAAAAATAAAGAAACTATAAAGCTAAAGACAGAAAAGAGTTGTACATAAACACTGTACTCTAGTTGGCAATTTTTTTCATGGAAGTACAAGTTAGTAATTATGAAAGGCTTTACATCTGTATTGAGGTTGAATAAAAAAGTAAAAGAAAGGTGGATAGTGAGTGCCAGGTTTCTTACTGTTGGAGAAAGAAGTTATAGATAAGCAAGAGAGGACAACTAGAATAAATTCCATGGTAGTGGGTCACAGTTGGAGACATCGGTGTGAACTCATCTTTAGCTTAATATTGGTACAGATGGCAGATATAGAAAAAATATATATATAAGTTCTTAGATATAGAAACAATCATAGACCTATGTATATACATAAGTTAGTATATATACATGTATGTATAAGTTAGCTCTGTTGAGAGGTCCTAGAAGCAACAATACCCCATTGGTGATAAGCACACACACACCCACATCTTGGTTTCTAAATACCATTTTAATCAAAGTAACCAGGAATCTTTGGAGAAATAAATTGATTCTGGGGCTGGGGCAGGAAAAATACAGGATGAGTCTGGAATATGTTACAGTGGCAGAAGGGAGGTAAGGGAGTGATCAAAAACAAAAAAACAAACAAAAAAACATGTCAAAGGGACACAGATGCCAACTGAAAGAGCTCCCAATAGTAAAAGCTGGAACAATTTGAGCAACAAAGTAAATAATGTAATACAAAGTAAATATTCAAGAGTCCATACTGATTCAAATAAATGAAGACTAATCTTCTTTACATAACAAATAACTAAGCTCTATACAGAGGTGGAACTTAATTTCCCAACACTCTTTCTTCCTTTTGAGAATGGGTTAAACTTAGTGACTCACTTCCAAAAGATTGGTGCCTTGATAAGGAAAAATAGTAATTAAAGCAAAACAGAACAAAACAAACACTGACAAACATTACCTCAACCAAGTGATGAAAGTTAACCAGTGGTGTTGGGCACAAGAATTACCTATGAATATGTATGATGAAAAGGACACTTCACCTCTTCAGTATTCTTCCAAAAACCCATAACCCTAGTCTAATCATGAAAAAACATCAGAGAAACCAAAACTGAGGTACAGTAAGAAATATATATGTGGTCTTTGCCTTCAATTTCTGGCACAGAACTCCCAAAACCCTTGAGATTTTCTAAGTGATAGGAATGTCTTTTGGTCAATCATTAGGTGTCCCTTTCAAGCACACCTGAGTTTATACTAATGAGGTAAATTAGGGTGGTGCCTTAGACAGACTTGGGATGGGGCTGGTCACCAGAAAGACCAAGTGATTAGAGGTCTGGGACTTTCAGACCCACCTCCTTGATCCCTGAAGAGGGGAGAGGGACTGGAGGTTGAATTAATTGCCAATGGCCAATGACTTAATCACTCATGCCTACATAATGAAGCCTCCACAAAAGCCCAAAAGCATGAAGTTCCAGAGCTTCCAGGTGGTGAACACAAGAGGATGCAGAGAAGATGGCTTGCCTATAGAGCATGGAAACTCTGAGCCCTTTCCCCACATCTTGCTCTTCCATCTGGCCATTCCTGAATTATGTCCTTTTATAATAAACTGGCAACCTAGTAAGTAAAATATTTCTCTGAGTTTTGTGAGCTGCTCTAGCAAAGTAATCAAACTGAAGGAGGGGATTGTGGTAACCTCTGCTTTATAGCACATGGGTTAGAAGCACAGGTGACAACTTGAACTTCAGTTGACATCCAAAGTGGGATTAGAGGTTGGGGAGAATCTTGTCAGACTGAGCTCTTAACCTATGGGATCTGATGCTATCTTCAGGTAGATAGTGTCAGAACTGAATTCATGGTATGGTGTTGGAAAAAATCACACATTGGAATACCTAACTAGTATCCCTCAAAACTGTCCTGGTCATGAAATATGAGGAAAGACAAGAAATTGTCACAGACCAAAGGACACTAGGGAGACAGGATAGCTAAATGCAATGCAGTACAACTTGAACAACAAAATTAATAACAGTATTATTCTGTAATTAGATTGGGTCCTGAAAGAGAAAAAAATTATTCACATACCTCTTAAGAAAAAGTTTAGGGCGCCTGGGTGGCTCAGTCAATCATCTGCCTTCTGCTCAGGACATGATCCTGTGGTCCTGGGTTGGAGCCCCGCATTGGGCTCCCTGCTCAGCCAGGAGCCTGCTTCTCCCTCTTCCTCTGCCTGTCCCCTCTGCTCATGCTCTCTCTCTTGCTCGATCTCTCTCAAATAAATAAATAAATAAAATCTTTTAAAAATAAGAAAAAGTTTATGTATATAATATATTAAATTTATAATGAGTTGTTTATAATGCCATATATGTTCTTAGGATTGTTGCAGATTTTTAAAAAATCTTTCAAGTTCTTTCATATATGGGCTGTAAGACTTCAGGACATTTTAAGTGTTCTTGTGTAGTAACTAGTCTCAAATACCCTTGCAGACATTTAAAAGTTGAATTGAAAAGCATGAGAAACATTCTTAGAAGCCTTTTTTACTCTGGACAATTAGCTATAATTGAACTATACAAGGAGGTGACTACAAACCTCATAAATATATCCCCAGAAATTCAAACTAAATGTTCCTTCAATTTTCCTATAGTCAGATCCCCCCAGAATGCCCACAGGGACATGAATGCCTCTCTGTGAGTTGGGAAATGTGTTGAAGGAAGGGGTTGGGAAGCAGGAAGTCAGTAAGGAAAAGGACTAATTGTAGTTAAAGTTTCATACTTTTGCAAATTGTGTGAAAATACATTGCGATACAAAGATCATGCTGATTTCCTTCGAAGCTCTAACATCTGATTCTGCTAATAATCTACCAAGATTTAAACTCATACTTAAGAGTAGTGAGGGAATTGTTTAGGTCTCAAGCCTAAGCAACATGTTTCAACCAAATAACCAGTAATTGGTGAATCAATCAAATCATAATCTGTGTCTTATCTCCTTGTTGATTCCTTGTAAGCATTTTCCTCAGGAACACAGAGGTGAAGGAGGGAATGGAGGCAGGCAGGCAGAAAAGTGAAATTTAGGATTTGGGCAGATTTCCTGGCCATAATAAAATCTAATATTTATTTTTAAAACATTTATATAGTACATCTATGTCCTACCTACATACTATTCTTTAGTGCTTTATAAGTACTCATTCATGTAATCTTCATAATGACTCAATGAGTAAGTACCATTATTATCCCATTTTTCAGATGAGGAAACTGAGGTACAGAGAGATTAATTTGAATTAATTGATACATTTGATTAATCAATTAATTATAAATAATTATGCATAATTTATGAATAAGTGATTATAAATAAATTTGTGAGTTGGCAAAGTAAGGCAGAACCAGAATTTGAAGATTATAAGTTCCACTCTGACTCTGAAATTTTTTAGAAAGATGAAAGAAAAGAAGGGAGATATGAATGAAATAAAGCAGCAGTTTCAAAGTGATGATGAGGGGAGGACCTGGCACTTGGATTTTGTTTATTAGTCAATAAATTCACATTAGAATTTGACCACCTTTGGATAGGTCATGCATTTCAGTTTGTTGAGTCTCCACAACTCTTTGATGCACTGCCCTGTCACTTAACATATTTAGATGGCTTGTCTGGCCTCTGAAAATGTTTGGGTTTTATACAAAGAAAATGACATTAAAGGTTAAAATGAGAGAGCAATAGAAATAGAAAGAGAAATTAGGGAGTCCGAAAAATGGGGAGACGAGGAGGAAATAGTGAAATGCAGATAGATAAAAGGATGGTAGGGAAGCAGGCCTGAACTCGATGGCCAACCATGTATCTCCACTAATAAAAAGTTGCAGTGAGAACAATTGAGTTTGAATCCTTATATTGCTTCCCCTTAAAAAAAAAAAAAAAAAAAGTGGAAAAAATGGAGAAGGAACCAAAGATGAACTCTGTCCTCTCTCCTTGCTCAGTTTAGCCTAGTTCTGCAGATACTATAGATGTATTTCCATCGCTTCTCGGCCTTTTGGCTAAGATCAAGTGTAGTATAGATGTATTTCCAGCAACAGAAATAATCCCCTCCAACTTTTGTCCAATTCTCTCTGGGACTGTCATTCAGACTTTAGACCAGTTGGGTCCTTTTGTGTTTTGGACCAGCCTCCAGTCATCTGGAAAGCATTCTCTGAGCCACAATTAGTGATTCATTGGCCTGAAATCAAGTCTTCTTCCAAATAAAATAGAAGGTAGCTCAGCCTTCTGTCTGCTAGAGCACATCTTTTTGTAAGTGGCAAGCAGCCCTACCTTTAAGGTCCATCAAAACTAGAGCAAGTGAAAGAGGAGAAACAAAAATAAGTTAGAAAGAAAATTAAAAATACCTAGCACTTGAGGCTTCAAATCCACATTTAAACATGAAGAAATCCTGGTCTTGGACATACACATATTTGGCATGAGAACTTGGATTGTTTCTTTTACTGATGTTTGTTCAGTCTTTCAAAATGACAAATATGAGAAAGCCTTGGTAAATGAGTTTATTTTGGAGATTTGTTAAGAGTCTGTTCACTGCTGGAACAGTATAGAGAAAAAATCTAAAATCATAAACACTCATTCCCAAAATAAGGAACTCTCCATGCTGACACCCTTAGCAAAGTTACTAATGGAAAGGCAAGTGCTTTCACATACTCTGAAGATAGGCAAAGCAGGAACCAACTAAAGGAATAAGGGGAATTCTCCATGCACACCAGTAACCCATCCTCAGGCTTCCTAGGAGAGCTGAGTCAAAGGCTCCTTGGACAAGTCATGTGTGAAAGTTTAAACCCTACCTTAGTCAAGCCTCTTCTGTCTTCTATAAAGTTTAACACAGACAATTTCTTCATTTCTTAAATATCTTCTAAAAATTTGAATAATAGGACATTATAAGGTATTCTGCTGGGTCATTATGAAAATAACTAGTTGTTAATAGAGAAAATAGTTGTGATCTCTGAAGGCTATAAACACTTACCATGGTGATTGCAAAGCATATTTCGACTCACTGGATTCCTCTTTAATGAGGGTTGTTTTCGACCTCCTGGATTCCTCATTGCAAGCCAAGGAAGCTAGATTTTGTATGAACAGAGCATTATGATAGATCTTATTCCTTTCATAAGTACCTTAAAATTTCACTCTTTCTAGTAACATGATGATGATCTTCCCAAACAACTCAATTAAAAACATTTTAATTTTTTTTTTAAAGATTTATTTATAAATTTGACACAGAGAGAGAGACAGCTAGAGAGGGAACACAAGCAGGGGGAGAAGCAGGCTCCTGGCTGAGCAGGGAGCCCGACGCGGGGCTCGATCCCAGGACCCTGGGATCATGACCTGAGCCGAAGGCAGACGCTTAACGACTGAGCCACCCAGGCGCCCCAAAACATTTTAATTTTTAAAGCAGTTTTAGGTTTATAGCAAAATTGAGTAGGAAGTACAAAGCGTTTCTATATATCCCTTGCCCCCACCCGTGCACAGCCTTCTTTACCATCAATATCTGGAACCAGAGTACATTTGTTATAAACAATGAGCCTACACTAACATCATTATCTCCCAGAGTACATAGTCTACTAGTGGGTTCACTCTCAGTGATGTACATTCTATAGGTTTTGATAAATGTATAATGATATGTATCTACCATTATAGTATCATTCAGAATAGTTTCATTGCCCTAAAAATTCTCTATACTCTGACTATTCATCCTTCCCTCCACCTAACCCCTGGCAACCACTGATGATTATATTCTCTCCGTAGTTTTGTCTCTCTAGAATGTCATATGGTTGAAATCATATTGTATATAGCCCTCTCAGATTGGTTTCTTTCACTCACGGATAGGCATTTAAGATTCTTCCTTGTCTTTTCATGGTTTGATAGCTCATTTCTTTTTATTGTTGAATAATATTCTATTGTCTGGCTATACCACAGTCTATTTATCTATCCATTCACCTACTGAAAGACATCTTGTTGCTTCCAAGTTTTGATTGTTATAAATAAAACTTCTAGACATCTGTGTATAGGTTTTTGTGTGGATTTAAGTTTTTAAACTCCTATGGATAAATACCAAGGAGCACAATTCATTGGATTGTATGGAAAGAGTATGTTTAGTTTGGTAAGAAACCACCAATCTGTCTCCCAAAGTTGGTTGTACCATTTTGCATTCCCACCAGCAATGAATGAGAATTCCTGTTGTTCCACATCTTTGCCAACATTTGTAGTAGTTAGTGTTCTGGATCTGGGCCATTCTAATAGGTGTGCAGTAGTATCTCATTGTTCTAATTTACATTTCCCTGGTGATATGTGATGTGGAGCATCTTTTCATATGCTTATTTATCATCAGTTTATCATTTTTGGTGAGGCATCTGTTCAAGTTATTAGCTATTTCTTTTAGTCTGCTCATTTGTTTTTGTACTATTGTTTATTTTTTAAGAATTCTTTTTTTTTTAAGATTTTATTTATTTAAGAGAGAGAGCACAAGCAGGGGACGTGGCGGAGAGAGGAGCAGGCTGTCCGCTGAGCTGGGCTCCATCCCAGGACCCTGGGATCCAGACCTGAGCCAAAGGCAGTTGCTTAACTGACTGAGCCACCCAGGTGCCCCTTTACTATTGACTTTTAAGAGTTCTTTGTATATTTTAGAGAACAGTTTTTTATCAGATATGTCTTTTGCAAATATTTTCTCCCAGTCTGTGTTCTGTCCTCTCATTTTCTTAGTGTCTTTCACAGAGAAGATGCTTTTAATTCTAATGAAGTGCAGATTATCAATTCGTCCTTTCATGTGTCATGCCCTTACTGTTATATCTAAAAAGTCATTGCCAACGGGTGCCTGCCTGGCTTAGCATAAGACTCTTGATCTTGGGGTCTTGATTTCAAGCTTCATATTGGGTGTAGAGTTTAAAAAATAACTAAAATCTTTAAAAAAAAAAAGTCATCACCAAACCCAAGTCATCTAGATTTTCTCCTGAGTTAAATTCTAGTTTTATAGTTTTGCCTACAAGATTCTGAAAATGTCTTAGTGCTTTTATTTGGGGGAGGGGGCTGAAAAAAACAGAAGGCTAAGGATGTTTTTAAAAGTACCTAGTCCTCATGAATGTAGGACTGTTTCTACATTCTGGTAGATTTTTGCCTAAGCCAAATTTAGTCACCCAGTTGGTCATATTACTCTTTGAACAGAACTAACTGTAAGAATACCCAGCTCTTGTTCTAATTAGACCCAGTTTGCTGAGTTAGTCCTCTATAGAGGAATTATCTCTAAGGAAAGAAAGTGTCAGTCTGTTAGACCTAGTAGATTTGTGTGAAAAACATTATATGTTACACAAATAGCACTCTCACCATTAAACGGCTCATCACTACATGGATTTCAACAAACTGTACAAATCATGGATCCCGAAATATAACACATCCATACAGGAAAAAAAAATCTGCTCTAAGATAATTAGCATTTCAAATAAAGCCAGCCTTTGCAGTGCACCTACTGCAGAGAACTCTGGTCTCGCCACTTAACAATCAGTAGATCTCTGTACATGTCACCACATTTGGCTAAATAAATTGTGATTCCACTTCATGGAGCAGAAGGACACAGGGTGCTCAACTGTACTACATAATTTTACAACACTTCTGATACAGAAGATATTTAGATCAGATGTAAGAAGGTTATTTTCTCTTGTCAAAGGCTTGCGCTTGGGGAACGGAAAAGAGATAAAAAGCTTAAACGGTTTTCTACCCTTTAAGAAAGTATAGTAGAGCTGATTTTACTAGACTTGTTGAAGGGCAATCCTGGCACCATATTTATCATGACATATTCATTGTTAGTGGTTTAGGTAGATGATTTGTTAGGGAGAATGCAAATTCTTTAAAAGAAAAACAATATTTTATCATCTACATATCCGTAGTACATATCCAAGTGTCTCATACATAGATGTTAGAAAAATTTAATTTTGTCAGATGTGCTGTAGTAAATACAGACTATTGCATGGAAAAATATGCACTCACATCAGTATCCACTCATTGTGACAATAGTAAGTGCTTGCAGGTTTCAAATGCACACCCATTCTGATCTCATTCTGAGAGCTCCAGAATGCTATTTATTTCCACTTGAATAAAACTAAGGTAAAGCAATACTTATAAAGGCCAAAATATGCATTACTTAAATTTGATTTATATATATATTTATTTCTGCAGGTTAACTATTAGAAAGTCACTATGTATCTCTCCTCCTCATCTTCCAAACTCTTATTTTTTATGGGAGATCTTCTCACCACTTGATAAACAGAAGTGACTGCTTTCTCAGTGTCTTCCTCTTTCTAATATTTCTTGGAAATTTTTCAGTTTCCTTAATATTTCAAAAATGGATCAATATTTCCTTTTTTTCCTAGTAGGACATACAAATGTCTAATATTGTTTAATATTAAATATGTAATAAATCCCATCCTTCACTTACTTCTCAGGGTGCTGGTCTCCTGAGAGCATCCCTAAAGTCCTGACTGAAGATGAATTACATTATATGCAAATAATGTGCACAAAACCATAGGAAAATTATTATAGTCTCAAAAAGCCTCCCTTTTCAGTTTCTATTAAAACCCACCAACCTCCTTCAGGACACTTATTCAGCATACTCTTATTGTAAAGACACATCCTTAATGTTTTAAACTAAAGTTATTATCAGGATTTTCCCACTAAAAACCCATTGTCCTTTCTTTTCCTTGAGGGCTGTTGCACATGTCTTCCCTGTGGTGATCCCCACACGTCAGGCTGCCATGCACTGATCTTCTCTTTGTGTGATATCCCAAGATGGTATCACCCACACTCATGGTTTTAACCACTCCTCATATGATGACATTCCACATGTCTGGTCTGACTTTTCTACATGCTTCAGTAGCCTGCTGAACAGATAAACTACTTCAAAATCCCAGAGAAACTGTAAGAATGATCTATCCTCTGAAAGATGCATAACAGGCTATAACTGGTTACTCCGGGGCATGGGGGTGAAGGGAGACAGAAAGATTGGCTTTGCTTTTCCATATTGTTTTCTATTTTATTTTACTTTTTATAACAAACATATGTTTGTATTTTGGAATTACCAAATAGAAATGAAGGAGGAGAAGGAGAAGAAGAGGGAGAAGAGGAAGAAGGAGGAGGAGCAGGAAGAGGAGGAGGGGGAAGAAAGAAGAGGAGGAGGAGGGAGAGGAGGAGGAGGAGATGGAGCCTGGTGGTATAGTTGGTTAAGCATCCGACTCTTGGTTTCGGCTCATGGTCATGATCTCAGGGTCATGAGACTAAACCCCACATCGGTCTCTGCGATCAGTGCGGAGTCTGCTTTAGATTCTCTCCCTCTCCCTCTGCCCTCCCCCATACTCTCTCTCTCTCTTTCTCTCAAATAAATAATAAATAAGGTTTTAAAAAAAAAAAAGGAGAAGACTTTTAGTCCATTCATATTCTGCTATAACAGAATACGATACACTGAGTAGTTTAAACAACAGAAACCCAGTTCTGGAGGCTGGGAAGTTCAAAATCAAGGTGCTGGCAGATGCAGCATCTGACAGAGCCCCTCTTCTTGGTTCATAGATGGGCTGTCTTGTTGCTGTGTCCTCTCATGTTAGTAGGGGAAAGGAGCTCTCTTGAGTCTCTTTTATATGGGTACTAACCGCATCCATGAGGACTCTACCTATGACCTAATCATCTCCCAAAGGCCTCCAAAGACCATCACATTGGGGGTTAGGTTCTCAACATGTGAATTTGGGGAGGAGACAAACATTTAGTCCATTGCAAGAAGAAATATCTTCTAAACCTCATCTCCCTGCTTCCAATTTTGTTCTCAAATCTATGCTTCATATAAGTGATCTTTCTACAATGCAATGTGACAATTCCATTCTTCTTAAAACTTACATTCTTTTGACTAAAGGATAAATACCTAGGATCTTTAATGTGGCATATTTCTCCTTCTTTGATCCAGCACTTTTCTACCTCTCCAGTTTTATCTGACACTTCCCATTTGGCTGTGGTCCTACTACTGCAGCATCATTAACTTACTGAGGTTTCTGCCCACATCATGCTGTGCCTTGCCTTCACGCCTTTACTTGTGTTTTCTTTCAGCTATATGCTAATTAATTCTCCCTTAGGCCCAACTCACGTGTCTTTTCTCTAAGAAGTGTTCCCTGTCTCTAATTCCTAATATGCTGCTTGGGGTGAGTGCTACTTGGCTGTGCTCCCAAGACAGCCTAATGCAGTAGTTGTCAAAGTGTGCTTCACAGATTTTTTTAGGTTTTCAAGACCTTGTTCGGGGCTGTGAATTCAAAACTATTTTCACAATGATACGAAGATGACATGTGCCTTGTTCACTGTGTTGACATTTGAACAAATGGTACAAAAGCAGTAGGGGGTTTGACGGCCAGCACCTTAGCACAAACCGAGGCACGCACAACAAACAGTACTAGAAGTTATTGTATATTTCACAGCCACACATTTGGAAAGGGGGGGAAAAAGGCCATTTAAGAATTCCTTAATAAAGCAATGAAAATTTAGTTTTATTTAGTCTTGACCCTTGAGAATATATCTTTTTAATATTTTGTGTAATGATATGGAAAGCACACATAAAACATTTTGCTACAAGCTCAATTAGTTGCTTTTTAAATGAAGTACTATTTTTATTTGAAAGAAAACTGGAAATTATGTTTATTTAGACCGAATTTGGCAGACATTTTCCTGAAAATAAGTGGAACCTGTCACTTCAAGAAAAATAACTAATAGTATTTGTAGTTATGATAATATTTGAGCTTTTATTTTTATTTTTTCTTAAAGATTTTATTTATTTACTTGACACAGAGAGACACAGCAAGAGAGGAAACACAAGCAGGGGGAGTGGGAGAGGGAGAAGCAGGCCTCCCGCGGAGCAGGGAGCCTGATGCGGGGCTCAATCCCAAGACCCCGGGATCATGACCCTAGCCGAAGGCAGACGCCCAATGACTGAGCCACACAGGCGCCCTTAAAATTTGAGCTTTTAAATGACAATTATTTTGTGGAAAGCTCTTATCAGCCAGTATGAGCTTGATATCTCTCCCAATACATAAAATCTTTTCTTGAGATCAGTGATGTTAACAAATGTGATTTTTTGATGTTATATAATGAAATGTGTCAACTTTTGAAGGATTTGTATAACTTAGTGAATCAATATTTTCCAAATGATCAATGATGATGTCATAAAACTTTAATGGCTAAAAGACCCATTCATATGAAAGATAAATGAATGAATATATAGAACATGAAAAGTTTATATTATTTCAGATTCCACTTTAATACTAACCTTTAAGAAACTGCTTGTTGAGTTTTGGTGTAATATAAAAGAATTATCTTAAGAGACTATTAAAATTCTCTTCCTTTCTCCAACTACATACCAGTGGGAGGCCATATATTCTTCATATATACCAATCAAAACAACATACTGCAACAGATTAGTTCAGATGTATATGGAGAACCATATACCTCCTCCTAAGCTAGACATTAAATAGATTTGCAAAAATGCAATACAATACCATTATTGTCACGAAAGTTTGTATTTTATTTTTTTTTAAAGATTTTATTTATTTATTTAAGAGAGAGAGCATGCACGGGTGAGAGCGAGCATGAGCAGGGGGGCGGGGCAGAGGGAGAGGGAGAAGCAGACTCCCGGCTGAGCAGGGAGCCCAATGCAGGACTTGATCCCAGGACCCGGGGATCATGACCTGAGCTGAAGGCAGACATTTAACTCACTGAGCCACCCAGATGCCCCTAAAATTTGTATTTTAGAGCATATAGGTATATTTCATAAAAATATGTTAACATGTAAAGGGTTTATTATTTTTATATGAATTAAAAAGTATTTTAAAATATCTCATTTTTAATTTTTAGTACAGTAAATATTGGTAGATTTAATACACATAAATGAAATCTGTCCAGGTCCTCAGTAATTTTAAGAGTATAAAAGAGTTCTGAGATCAAAAAATTCGAGAACCATTTCTCTAAAGCTTGCCTCAGTTTTATGTACCACACAGCCTTATAAATATGTATCAATGTGTCTCTACAATCCTGCACTTATATCGTTGAAGGCTGGGCTGTTTTTCATGCAGCTTTGTGTTTGATTCTTCAGTATCCAAGGAGCTTTTATGGGGAAGAGGAATGCTCACCTCCTTTTATAATTTAATGGTTAATGTATTGAACTTATACCTAAAAGATAAAACAATGAAAATTAATTTTTCTTAAATAGGTAAACACCAATTGCAGTTTTAACTAATTTCTCTTCAATAACTTATATAGCAATAACACATTTACAAATACCTTAAAGAACAGATAAAATATAAACAAATGCAATAATTACAAAATTTATTATAACATTCACATTTAACTTCTAGTCTAAAAGAATCAACACCACAGATTTACTTCAGTTATTTTTTTATTTCTGTACCAGATTCTATATTTTCCTAAGTTATTGTAATACTTGTCTTGATATTTTCCTGTGGTTTTAGAAAGTATATTGATCCTTTCCTGGAATTTTATTGATCTGTATAGATTCTCCTCCTCAGAACAGCAGATATTGCAGGATCTAGGCTATCAATCAGTTACTGAGGATCTTCTCTGACCCTGCCATTCAAGGGAATTAAACTCTAATGACATATTACTTGGCTGAATCCTTTGTTTTTTTCCAAAGATTTATTTATTTGAGAGGGACAGAGAGAGTGTGTGTGCACAGGCGGGGAAGGGGCAGAGGGAGAGAGAATCCTGAAGCAGACTCCCCACTGAGCATGGAGCCCAACTCGGGGCTTGATCCCAGGACCTCGAGATCATGACCTGAGACGAAATCAAAAGTCGGGTGCTTAACTGACTGAGTCACCCAGGTGGCCCAGCTGAATCCCTTTTGTTCACTTGTTACATATTTGGGGTGTCTCATTCTCTCTCTCTCTCTCTCTCTCCCTCCTTCCCTCCCTCCCTTTCTCCCCACCCATACTGTTGTATATTTTTATTTCTATAAGTTCTTGTCTTTCTAGTAAATTAAGTTTCAAATAGCCTGCAATACTTAATTCATTGAAATGTCTTTGCAGTACAGTAACCTGTTCTGACATCATGAAATTCTCATTAATATTTTATTTTAATTCAAAAGCTATCCAGAGGAGATGAGGGAATGACTGAGGCTGCATTGTTAGCTCTCCTCTTTAGTTTTTTTGCTAATCCATCATTTTTCAATGCTTTGGAACCCTCTTTCCACTTGGATTTTGTAGACACACAGGTTACAAATAGTTGGAGCTACTTTTTATCTGGTTGTTATGAGTGACCATCAACATTTATCACCCCTTTCTATTCTTGGAATACTGCTGTATTCTCCAGGATGACTTGAATTACACTCAGAGAAACTTTATAAATAATGATATAATTAAAAAATCAAAATAATATATCAAGAACTTGTTTATTAATATTCTTAAAAATTAGACACCTCATTGTTTTTCACCCTACTTTATTGTTACAGTTACCTTTGAAGCACTGTCTTCACTTGAATCCAGGATAACACTTTCATGGGTCTCCCTAATTGTCTTTCTTAATCTGTTCTGCCAGTTTCTTCTTCTTTTCCTCCTCGTATCATCAATCTGTACACATGCCCCAGTGTACACGTGCATACCCAAACACACACACACACACACACACACACACACACAGATGACAGACTTATCAGCTCAGTCCTCCCAGACTGCCAGCCTCACATATTTATACCTACTCTACATCTCTTGCATGCCTAGTAGGTATCTCAAATCGAAAAAACTCAGTACCGTGCCTCCGGTCTTCCTCCCTAAATCTGTTTCTCCCACATTTTCCCCCAACCTTGTAAATGCCAACTCCATTCTTCCAGGTCTTGAAGCCACAGTTATGACACTGCCATTGACACATTTTTGTCTCTCATACCCCACATCAAATCTTTTAGAAAATCCTGTTAGTGTTGACTTGGAAATATAGACCCTGATCACTTTTCAACTCAACATCATGATTGATGATTGCATAACCTCCCAGGTGGTGTTTCACTCCTGCTCTTGCCCCACCCACAGTCCACTGACCACTTAGCCACAGATTGCTCCCCATTTCACTGAGGGAAGGGCCAAACCCTTTCCAGTGGCCTATGAGGCTCTACATGAGCCATCTCTGGATATTTTCTGGACATCTCTGACTTCATCTCCAAAATTCTTTACTCTTCCTAGACCACTGTTTCCATGGATAACCTCCTGGTTCTCTGCCTTTTTTTTGCAGCTTCTCCTCTGCCATTTCTTAGCCTCTTTCTGATTTATTTCTCTCCATAGTACTCATCACCATTGACGTACAGTATTTTGCTTATTTATTTGTTAATCTTATTTGCTTGCCTTTCTCTCTCCACTAGAATTCGAACTCTAGTGACTGCCTCATAGTAGGCACTAAATAAATACAGGTTGAATGAAGGACTGGATTTAAGTACGGTGCATTTAAATTTGAATATCAGTAAGAATTCCTGTCCTATCACAAATTCAATTTGTTTCAATTAACTGTAGTATTATTATAACTTTTCTTATATAATGAGACTATTTCAACATGGCCATCTGGAGCCCCTTTCAATTTTGTTCTTTTGTCCTTTATAGCACTGTTTCCGTTACCCTTATAAACATTCTTGATTAATGGCAAAAACAAAATATCTGGGACCATTATAATTTTCTCCTGATAGAAGGCATGGAAGTAGCTCCCCTGGAAGTACTCCCCATGGAAGTAAGCCGTCCTGGTATTTTATAGTGGAGTATATAGTATCAGAGACCAAAATCTTGATATTAGGGGTGCCCTTAACAATTGGCAATGGGTAAATTCTAGAACTACTGCTACTTCCTTCTCTATCAGGAAGCTTTAGTAGTGATAAACTTTTTTTAAAAGTTCATTTTAAGGTCAGGATGTCACACTGGTGTTCCTCATTTAACTGATTAAATTGGCTCATCCCACTTTTCTTTATATGACTTATTTCACTGTCCACCAGGCTTTTTCTTACTTTGACTATTTTTTTTTAAATCTCTAGAATCTAGTCCAGTGGCAAACAGTAAATGCTCGGTAAATAGTTGATATGTCAGTTAATTTTTTGTATGGACTACTAAAATAAGATGGGGAGTTTTAAGGACCAATGTGACATTGACCAAGTATACACTTATATGCTCTGTCCCTAACATAAGTAAGTTTCTTAGGCTAGATTGGGAGGCCTGATCAGAAAATAAGTTTAAAAGATTAAGTATGCCCTGACATTTCTTCTTATCTACCATGCTACAACATGCATTTCTTTTTCTCCCACACAATAGTAATGGGGTCTAACAGAATAGATTCTATGTATTGCATATTATCCACTTGTATTAAAATTTCACTCAATATCAAGTTTTTCTCTAAGGAATCCAAAGTGCTTTACACAGATTAGGAATGGTGACAAGTCACTTGTGAAGTAAATAATAATGCTTTGAAATATAGCACTCGTCAACAGTGGAGCCCAAAGCACTTCAAATGATTTATCTCATTTATCCTCACAATGTTTCTCTGAGAAAACCAGATATTATTTCCACTTCACAGATAAAACCTGTCACAAGTTGGTCATGAAGTATGTCAGAGACAATACTGGACAAAGGGTGAAAGAATGGGGTATGGGGAGAAGATTCTCTTCTCTTTGACCAACACACTGTCAGTAACATTGTTCTTTTCTGAATAAATATTTTAGTGGAATTGTCCTTCCAAAGAACTGTAAAAGTAGTCTTACTAATGGCTTAGTCATCCATTTATCATATACCTCATGTGATGACAAGAGTTGCCTTTGAGTAAGGTTCCTGCACTGGAGACTGTGAAGGTCTCACAGATTCTTAGTACACATCATCAAGGAAAGTATTAAGCTAACTGGCAGGTAATAATGCCTAGAAATTTCATCTATAATTAATTCCCAATTTCTCTACTCTTTTTATCCTTTATTATTGAAGCTTTTAGGGGTTTGCCTGGATTGTTGCTTCTAAGTATTTGCAAACATTTCATCCTGATTTTTATAAAATTTCACATAGCCCTTTAGAAAAATGAAAAATTCAAACAGATGGTCCTTAAAATGTGTGTGCATGATGGAAAAATGATATTTTGTTTTTATATTTTGTTCACTTAGGCTTCTTCCAAGAATCTATTAAGATCTTCTCACCTGCACACCTGAGATAGTTAAAGTCAGTATAATAAGACAGTGGTGGGTTTCTCACAGCAGCACCAAGGGATTCTTGTCCCAACCAGCAGGTGACGGGATTTTGATCCTTGTCATTAGGTGCTTCCAAAAACATGATTGACTTCTGTAATCACCTCTGGAACTGAAAGAGTAAAGTGGGAAGCATTTATTCAATACCTACCGGAGTGTTTACTTTGTACTTTAACACTGAATAGTCCCCTTTATATCTCCTGATTAACTACCACTAGAAGAATGATAGAACCATTCTGTGAGAAATGCATGGTTTAATGATGAGGCAATTGGATCAAGTTGTTTTTAGAATGTCTTCTCCAGAGAATTCCAAGTGGGGTGTGTGGGTATATGTGTGTCTGAACTCCCTAGTGAGTCCTTAGGTATATTAGGGTTCTCCAGAGAAACAGAACTAATAGGATGTAGAGAGATAGATGAATAGATCTGAGTGTGTCTCTATCTCTATCTCTGTCTAGCTCTAGCTCTAGCTCTAGCTCTAGCTCTCTGTCTACCTGTCTATTGAGACAGAGAGAGGCAGAGAGACAGAGATAGAAAGAGAGAGAAAATGGTATTTTAAGGAATTGGCTCATAGACTTGTGGGACCCGGCTGGTCTAAAATCCATGGAGCAGTCCGGCAGGCTGGAAATTCCTGCAGAAGTCTTTGTTGCAGTCTTGAGTCTGAAGGTAGTCTGGAGGCAAAATTTCTTCCTCTTCAGGAGACCTCAGTCTTTTCTCTTAGGGATTTCAACTGATTGGATGAGGCCCACCCACAATATGGAGGTTAATCTGATGTACTTATAGTCTCCTGATTTAATATTAATGACATCTAAAAACACCTTCCCAGCACCATATAGACCAATGTTTGACCAAACAGCTGGGTACCATAGTCTAACCAAGTTAACATATACAATTAAACATCACATTTGGCATATTTAGGAAAGTTCATGAAAACACTGAAAAATATCAAATTTAGAATACACAGCCATTTTTGAGAGGTAAGAGTCCAGTGTTTTCATTAGAATGTCAAAGGGGGTTCTTTTCCAAAACATATTAAGAAATGTTCAATTAAAAGCAACTTACAAAATGTTAAAGAACATTGCAATAGAGTACCATTTATTGAATGCCTTCTATGCGCCAGATATTGTAATGCATAAAGTGTGTTACCTAATTTTATCCTCACAGCAGCACTGCTTACTGAATGTCAACATCTAAAAAATGGGAATAAGAACTAAACCCATAATACCAAGGTCCCTATTCATAACCCTCACATTACCTCACTTTTACTGCTAGCCAAGACACAACTGCCCAGCCTAGAGAGCCAGATCCATTCCCTTCCTATTTTACTTCTCTTTGTTCTTCTATAAAATAAACCTTCTATACATTTTAACTAAGCCTAATGCCAAAGTTTTAATGTTAAAAGCATAAATTCCCACAAGTATTCCTATAGGTGTCAACAAACAATTTTATCAAATAATCCTTGAATTGAAGCAGGGGTGACAGGTCAAAGGGCACTGGGCTGCCATATTGTGTCATCACCAGCAACCACTCCACATGCCTGATGAAACAGTTGCCCCCTGAGAAACTGCTCCCAGCAATAGGACTTTGCCTTTGGAGGATGTAAAGCTAGTTCGATGGTATAGTTTTGGTGTTGGAAGTACTCTAATTTGTGTTTTCCCAGAGAAAGCTGCTATTGATGGAAGCCTCAAGAGAATAAGGCGTAGGATGGATAGTGCCTTTTTTCTATGGGAAATCCAGAATTTTCTTAGTAGATGATATTGAAGAACAACTACTTGATTGATATTTCATCTGTGCTCACCTGTCTTCCTCAAAATTATTGCCACACACTAGAACAATTGGTCTCATCCATCAAATGGGCAAGGCACTGCCTATGGGGATGGTCTGAAAGCATAGGGGAGACTACCTGTGAACACCCCCTAACGTCATTAATGGCTGAAGTTTCAAAACAGATCTATGTCTATATATATATATATATATAATATATATATATAATATATATATTTATATCTGTGTTCAGATAGTTGTTATTATTATACATACAAAATGCAAACATTCCTAGAAAGAGTACTAAGACACATTAAATGAACATTTTCAACTAATTTCTTCTGTGAGAGTAAAGATAGGAAAATGAGTTTGAATGTTAAAGAAGGGGAGGGGAGACAGAGGAACAGAAAGAGATTTGTAAGAGGAGAAATGTCACAGAAATGGGAGAGAAAATTAAAACCACATTTCCTAACATAAGCTCAAATCACATGAACAAATTAGTCTGTCAACTTCGGTGACTAAACTTAGGATATTTTTGAATAACCAACAACAGTGAAGTGAACCTTATTGCTAGTTAATGCCCTGAATTATATTAATATTACACAAACATCTTTCTTTGAGACTTTTCTATAAGATTTGGCTAGTGGAGTATTTGATTCCATTTCCTCATTTTAGGCAATCAGATTTCCCTTTGGCTTTAAAACATATTTTAATTGGATACCATCTATTTATTGTTCATATTTTACATAACTAAACCTGTCTTTAAGGATTTTTTTCAATGGCCATTTTTGGCTTTCTGCTGGGAATATACATGATCATAACTTCAATATATTTATTCTAAAGTATTGCAAAAACAACATTTGCTGTTGGTGGTGGTGCTGGTTCTTGTTTAACAAAATGTTATTGTCCAAAAAATCCTTTCCTATGAAATTCATAGGTAATAAGAGCCTTAGTAATTCTGTACCAAGTTATCTCTGATTTGGCCAACTTACCCAAGAGCTAGTTAATGAGATGCAAGCCATCGTTATCCTAATTTCCTGAGAGCTATGAAAAGAAGAATGTGCTTTTAAAGAAAAAAATTGAATATTAGCATCAGTCTGAGTTCTCACTTTTTCTAGCAAAATTTATTTCTTGGTTCAAATGGAGAGGGGAAAAAGACTCTGAAACTTGAAAGCCTCAATAGATTTTGGAGTTATCAAACTGAATAGACAAATAGAAATTCTACATAGACAGGATCACCTAAGATAATATAACACATCAGTACAAAGTGTCAGTACTAGAGCAGAACTAAATTTGCATTTAAAATATATGTGTTTTTCTAGATATCACAAAAGAAAAGGTAAAAATAAGCTCTGTGCATTGTTTGTGCTATCACACCTTCTCTATTCTTTAGCTGCTGTTCCATCTCCCCTCATTCATGGTAACTCTACTTTTCCTACTTTATACACCCAAAGTCTCTTTGCAAAACCAAAACTCCACAGGAAAGGATCTAATTGAAGTAGTTAATATCTTTTTTTTTTTTTAAGATTTTATTTATTTGAGAGAGAGAGAGAAACAGCATGAGAAGGGAGAGGGTCAGAGGGAGAAGCCGGCTCCCCACTGAGCCGGGAGCCCGATGTGGGACTCGATCCCAGGACTCTGGGACCATGACCTGAGCCAAAGGCAGTCGCTTAACCAACTGAGCCACCCAGGCACCCTGAAGTAATTAATATCTTAAGGAGAAATTAATTTAGCATATGACCACCATCTTAAGTCTTACCTCTAAATTGCATAATAGAAAGAATTTGCCAACAACTGAGGAAACTCATCCATGAGGACAAAGTATATGTAAAATCTGTCTTACCTTCTACCCTAGCAATGAACACAACTTGTAACTTCTGTCTCTGTACCTTAGCTCATATTTATCCCTTTACCTGGAGTGACTTTGCCCTTATCCATTCTTCAAAGTCCAACTCAAAATTACATCTCCTATGAAGCTTTCTGTGGCTGCAAATGCTCTCTGTCTGGATTCCCATTGCCATTTACTTATACTTGCTTACAACACATCACTTTCTACTTTGTCTCAAAATTAATTATGCTCATGTCTTATAACCCTCTAATAAACTAAAAGTCTCTTGATGGGATTATTATGTATAATTTTTTAAAATATTTCAGTGCCAGCAGAGTAACAAGCACACAATAGGGGTTTAATAAATGCTTGTGGAATAAATGAATTAAAATGAATATGAATTTAATTATAATGTTAAGTGATAGAGTATAGTTTCAAAGAGGATTAACTGATCCTTTGTGCCAGTATTTCTTGATCAAATGTGAAAATATTCCTTTCAACCTTTAACAAATTATTGTCAGAACCCAGAGACAAGACTTTACTGATTTTAGTTTAAAATAAAACTAAATCTTGATATACTGTCAATAGATACAGCAGTGAAATTAGATTCAAATTATATGATTTTTGTAATTTCTGGATTCCCATTCCTTAAGAATTGTAATTTTATGTTAAATGCAGTGTAAGAAAGGGTTGTGAATAACTTGATGAAAATTATAACAGCATATAACCAATAAAAGCAAAAAAGAGAAAAGTTCAAATAGAAACTATTAAATTTGTCTATGAACCAGGAGAATAATCCTCACCTATTACCAAAAGTAAATCATGCATTTACTGAGCCATCCGTATTTTTTTATCAAAAGCCCAGCATTAGGGAACTGCTGAGATACAGAAAAAGTGATAGGACGTAAACCCCTCTCGTGATTTAAGATATGTCAAAAGATGTAGTTACCTTCAAAAGAAATAAAGGCCACCATCACCAATATTTGCTGAAACCATCTTATAATTGCTTGTGGGGTCTGGGGGGTTGCTAAAGACTGCAGCTGCCTCCCCAACTACTGTTTTCCACTTTTCATGATAAAGAGGCTAGTCCCCATCATGCCTCGGGATCTCCAGAGCAGTTCCCGTTTTACCTCCAGGCTAAGAGAAACCTTGATTCAGGATACTCAGTTTGTTTTCTGCCTGGAGAAGGAAACTCCCACCAGTTTGCTATGGATTTCCCTTCATTCCCTTTGTTTCCAGGCTTTTTCTTCACGGTACACGCTGTAAGTTTGCCCTTAGCAAAGCTGAGGGGAGGCTCAGTCTTGAGCCTTGTGGGGTTCAGGGTGGGGAGGAGAGGGCTCAGCCCAAGTCTAATTTCTTCCCCACAGATAGTTTCAAGCTGATACTCCCTCGCAGAGGAGGGCTGTGTTCTAGCATCTACATATCTAGTATCATCTAGATAATGGCATAATCTGGTCTGCTCAACTCAGACTGCACCCTTATGCTAATCTGCTACCGTCCTGCAGCCCCTTTCTGGATGAGCCCCCTGCCTTACCTAAGGGGGATGTGCTGTTTCGTGGGAGAGATGATGCAATCACATCTCCTTCTTCTGATGAAGTATTTAAGATGACCTTGCTATAATCTGCAAATAAATTATTTACTCTTCTAAGGGCCAAAACTTGTCCAGGCAAGCTTAAGTAGCAATAAATTTCATAAATTATTACAGGTCAGAAAGCACTCCTGAGTGACTCCAGTTGGTAGCAGCCCATGGAAGATCCTATAAAACTCTGCTTCCCTCTGTCTAGGCAAGGCAGAGTGGTTCACATAAAGTTGAGTTATCAAATCTTACTTTTCTCTCATCTGCTCTCAGAAGCATACAAGTAATAAACTATTTCATATATTCTGCAGACAAATTGATGGTGGGGCGCTCTCCATTAAAAGGATAAAAAAAATGGTGCTCTGTTTTCTTCTTACACAAATGGCTACTGAGATTCATTCGGTTTTCATTTTCAGGATAAAACAGTAATTTCTGGTGTGACCTAAATGCACCACAAAATACAGTATTTGTGCCACATAAACATTCTTAGAGAAAAATATTTTATTTTTTCAATAAAGAGGACTGCATTAAAAGACCTATGGCTGCACAAGATATTATTCAGCTATTGTCCCTTTGCATCTAAGACAGCTTCATATCAAATTTCCTTTTCGGTTTAAGTGTTCACTTTTTGTCAACGACCTTTGCTAATATACCTGGGAGAGGGAAAACAGAGAATCGAAACCACCTTGGCCTCTATGCATGACCCTTCTGAATTTCATTTTATGAATCACTTTGGTTTCTTTTAGCAAAAGCAAATTTGCTAACTATCAAGTATTCTCAAAGCCAGAGCATCATGCAAAACAGAGCTCCTGACGGTTCAATTACCCGGTCATTGATTCTAGTGAGCCTTCCTGCGTTCCACTCTCGTGAGATGGAAAGTTGTTATTAAAGAATAATATATGGAGTTCAGGGTAGCTTAGGACCTACCAGAGAGTGTAAGAAACACTTCCCAAGGCCTCAGAAGCGGGCTCTTTACCCTCACTAAAACAAATGCATACACAGAAATGACTTACAAAACTGGTGAGCTCTCAAAGACTCTCACTTTAAAGAAGGAGAAATCTCCAGTTCCGGGAAATAGTGACAGAAAAATATGCAGAGAAATGCATGGCTGTCACAATCAGCACTTGCCTCCACAATTTCTCATTGTTCATAGTTACCTTCTGCTGCATGGGCTTGAAATATGAATATTTCCCATCATGCCCAACAAATACAGTGTGGGCCGCGGCAGTGGGCAGCTACCAAATACCAGGCACGGAGAAAAGAAGGACCGAGTCTCTTTCTCAACTAACAGTCTGAACGAAGACACTGTCCGCATTTTAATTTTAAACAAAGTTTCCATCTTAAATGAAGGGGATGGGAAAATTAAAATGAAAAGAGGGTTGGTGGGAGGCAAGGACCTATTTCTATTCATTTTCTTTGTTTCTTCCACACTGAACACACACTTACAAATCATATTCTTTGCCTGCTGAATAAAATCCATCTTTGGGGCGCTTGGGCGGCTCAGTTGGTTGAGCATCTGACTCTTGATTTCGGCTCAGGTCATGATCCTCCTCAGGGTCTTGAGATCAAGCCCCGGGCCTGGCTCCGTGCTCAGCAGGGAATCTGCTTGAGATTCTCTCTCTCCCTCTTCCCCTCCTCCTGTGCTCTCTCTTTCTCTCTCTCTCTCTCAAACAAATGAATAAATCTTAAAAAAAAAAAAAAAATCGTCCATCCTAGAGTCCTGCAGATCCATCGCAATCTGATCGGGCCCCTCTGCACCTTTTCAGCCTCTTCTCCTGACCTGTTTTTCTTCTCAGTTGTATTTACTTTCTCAATATCTGGCAACTTTGCATCTCTCTTCTCCATTGCCAGGCTTTTTAATGTTCCTGGGCTTGCTTTGAACTTGCTGCTGTTGATATCTTCGGGAATGCTTGTGCATCATGTTCTATGCCTGGAAAACTGCTATAACTACCCCTTTAAGATACCGTGAAAATGCCCTTTTCCCTAGGGGTGGCTTCCTGACCTCTGGGAACAGTCTTAGGCACACCCTCTTTTGGATCTCTAGAGCACTGTCTACATAATTCCATCACCGCAGCCATTTTATTAATTTGGAATTATGAGTTAAAGGATCTGTCTCTTCTCTTGGCTCAGAATTTCTCAAGGGCAGGATCCTTATATGCATAAGGCATAATAGAATCGATGACACATAGTAGGTGCTCAATTCAGATACCGATAGAATGAATGAAGAAATGATAATGGCCAACTCCAGTGTCCTCTACACTGACAACTGCTTATGTGGAATTTCTGTGCATCAAATCCTCCAGACCATTCCAGCTCTAGAGAATATCACGGGTGAAAATAAACTAAGATTTATTGAAGGTGCATCGTGAAGAAATACTCAGACACATGAAAAGATCCTCATTATCAAAAAATGAACATCACTCCTCATCAGGGAAATGAAAGTCAAAACTACAGTGAGTTTTGTTTTTTTTTTTTCAAAATTACAATGAGATATTACCTCACACCTGTCAGAATGGCTAAAATCAAAAGCTTAGGAAACAAGTGCTGGCAAGGATGTGGAGAAAAAGGAACCCTCTGTGCCCTACTGGTGGGAAGGCAAACTGGTGCAGCCACTGTGGAAACCAGTATAGAGGTTCCTCAAGAAGTTAAAAGTAGAACTACCCTATGACCTAATAATTGCACTACTGGGTATTTACCCCAAAAAATACAAAAACACTAATTCAAAGGGATACATGCACCCCTGTGTTTATTGCAGCATTATTTCCAAAAGCCAAAGTATGGAAGCAGTCCGAGTATCCTTTAACAGATAAATAGATAAAGAAGATGTGGTATCTATATACAATGGAATATTATTCAGCCATAAAAAGAATGAAATCTTGCCATTTGCAACAACATGGATGGATCTTGATGGTATGCGCTAAGTGAAAGAAGTCAGAGAAAGATAAATACCATATGATCTCACTCATATGTAGACTCTAAGAAACTAAACAAATGAAAAAAAGGAAAAAGAGAGAGAGAAACAAACCAAGATACTCTTAACTATACAGAATACACTGATGGCTACCAGAGGGGAGGTAAGCTGGTGAAATAGGTGATGAGGATTTTAAAAAAGAGAAAAAAAGAGAAAAGAAACTCATAACAAAATTTGAGAACAGTAAGATAATTTTCCAAAATTTGGGTGCCTGGATGGTTCAGTCAGTTAAGCATCCAACTCTTTGATTTCAGCTCAGGTCATGATCTCAGGGTCCTGAGATAAGCCCCCATTGGGCTCCGCATTCAGTATGGAGTCTGCTTGTCCCTCTCCCTCTGCTCCTCCACCGCTCATGCTCTCTCTCAAATAAATAAATAAATCTTTAAAAATAATAATAATAATAATATTCCAAATCAAGTAAAGCCTCTAATCACTCTTTTGTCTCTTTTTCCGTATAGACTATTTTAATATATTTCCATTTTGCAGAAGTTGAACTACATATCATGTTAATAAGTTACTAATTAATAAATGCTTCATTAAAATTCCATGTGATAATTTGGGGAAAAAAATGGACAGCAACTGGACCCTGATCATCTCCCTGTGCTTAAAACATTCCTGTTAAATCCCCCAAGTCTTTCCTTTCTCCAAAAATGTGTTCAAATTATTAATGCAACTATAAGTTATTTTCCTTTTTTATTTTCCACAAATAACCAGCACCAGTCAACTACTATAGTTCTTCTTCTTCTATGCAAAAGCAAAGCAAAAAATACATGTGATTATTACCAGATACTTGGTTAGTTTTATCTTTACAGACATAGGCTACACCTAGGGAGAATCTGTACTCAGATGATTGAAGTTATGCTTTTAAGGGTGGCATGGCCTGGCCTTTCATTTCCTTGACATCTTCTCTAATAAGTACCCAAATTCTCAACCTTAAATGTACCAGCATTCCAAACATAGTGTAGGCACATGTATTAGTTATGTCAAAGCTATGACCATGAGCCTTGCATCACCAATAAATGCACCTCCTCCATGATTTAAATTCTAAAAACCTAATCACTCCCCAACTACCATGTCCTGTGTTTCCAGCTTTACCTGTCTTGTGCATGTATTCCAACATTTACTGTCTTCACTGGAACTGTCAATCCAGTCCATGCACCCTACCATTCCTCCCCTCCTCCTCCCCCTCCTCCTCCCTCCAGTATTTGCTTCCCACCTTTACAAGCTTATGTCCCCTGGATTGTCATTATAAGAGTTCCTTTGTGTAAACCCACAACCCCTTTGCTCCTCTCTCCTTCATACTCATCTAGAAACCTGGTTAAATGAAGGTCTTTGCCAATTCTGAGCATACACTAAGGGAAGCTGAATATTATTGGGGGGGGGGACCCACACACATAATTATATTACATAGTCTTACTTAAAATACATGACTGTCAACATCAAGTGAGTTTTTAGTGGTACCTGGCAGTCCTATTATGCTACAGTTTTTTCACTCTACTGCTAAGTAAACAGCACTGCCATTTTCTAGTTACTCAGTTCCAAACCTTGTTGTCATCCTTGACTTTTTTTTTCTCCCAAAGCCTATATTCAATCTATCAGCAAATTCTATTAACTCTATTTTTCACATGTATCCAAACATCCGACCATTTCTCACCACCTCTACTGCTACCACCCTTATCTGGTTTGAGCCACCATCATCCCTTGCCTAAATTGCAATAGTCTAGCAGGATTTCATGCCTCCATCCTTGACTTCCCTATAAATTATTTTTAAAACATCCAGGGAGGGAGCCTGTTAAAATGAGGGAGATACAGAGGCAGATTTATAGTGGAACTAATGAAGCTTAAGCATCAGGGTCCCTTTCCTGAAACAGGTCACTTACAAGGCCATGAGAGGGGTCAAAGTCTAAGCAGTGTGGTCACATGGTCATAACTTTTTGTGATACTTTCAGATCGTTTCTCTCCTCTGTTCAAAACTCTCTAATGGCTTTCCATCTCACTCAGAGTAAAAGTCAAATGAAGGCTAAAAAATGCCCTTATTCCTCTCCTGCTCATTTCCTTTCACTGGACTCAGCCACCCAGGCCCCCTTGCTGTTTCTGGAATCTACCAAGTGCATCTCTATATCAGGGCCTTTCCATGTGTTGTTCCCTCTGCCTAGAGGGCTCCTTCTTGAGCAAATCATGAAGATCTCCCTTTTTTTTCCCCAGTCTCTCTGCTCAGAAGTTGCAATCATTAAAAGAGAGACCTTCACTGATCAAACTATATTTTAATCTTTTTGCCTACTGATCCTTGATGTTCTCTCCCTGTTAACTTAATTTTTTTAAAGCACTTATCACCTTCTGCTTGGTTAGTTGTCCCCCTACTAGAATATTTGTTATGTGTTTCCATTAGTAGAATATAAGCTTCATGAGGGCATAAAATATATCTATGATGGTTTCCTCAGGGCTTAGAACAACAGTTGGCACATAATTGGAGATAAAATATTCATTAAAAGATTGTTAAACAAATGTTGGAAGACTGATCTTTGGATTCATTCATTTAAGAGATATGTATCAAGTGTTCAGACACTAAGGAGAAAGCAGTGAACGCAACAAACAATGCTCCTTCCTGTGGCACATGCACTTTTGTAGATAGAATGCTCCTGTCAATTTTTTTGCGGGGAACTGTAAATGACTCAGGTATACCTAAGGTCTGACATGCTTGTGGATTATTTTGATAATGAATTAGTGAATATTCCCTATTTGATACTTCTCATTTCCACAAAAACCTAGGTAGAATTTAAAAAAAAATTCTAAAAGAGTTTTACTCATTTATTTAAACAATGAGCATTAGGGTAGGCTGTGGTAAAGGATGTAAAAATGGATCACATTGTTCTCATCCTGAAAGATTTGTTAACCCAGGAAAAGAGATGAGATACCCAAACAAAGACAATATAAAATATAAAGTGGTACAGTGTACACGAGGAGCCTATTCATTCATTCATCATTAATTCATTTAATGAACATTAGCTTCCTGTCCTACATCTTATCCCAAAGCGAATAAAAGAGGAATTATATAGGGGTATTGCCCCTGAGGTGTTCACAAGCTAATGTGGGAGTACAATTCTTTATTTGTACTATTTATTGCTACTTAAGGAGGAAGATTTTTATACTTCTATTAGTCAAGCTTTAAGAGTCTAAGCATATTAAAAATAGTTACCTCTTGTTTCTAAAATACTAATATGAGAAGAATCTTTGTACTGTCTATAAAGCATATCTTAAGAAGCATGTAATTTATTGATTACTTAATGGGACAATTTTTTGTTTTCAAAACATACTTGTAGAAAGAGTATATGTGCTATGTACTATCTTGTTTTTTTGTGGCAAATATAAATAGTAACGTCATTATGAACTTTTTAATAGAGTTTACTTTGTTTTAATATTTTCTACTCCAAATCTCAAGTTCGCTAGCTTGGCTTCTAAGTCTACGGTCTTCACCATTACACTGTATTGCAGTCATTTGCAAATACAAATAAGTTAGATTATAAATAGAAGTGAAACATAATTAGAGTCTTCAGCACTACTATCTTGGTAACTGAAAGAACTTTCACATATTGCTTGTGGGTATATAATGGTACTACTTTTTTTGGAAAACAGTTTGGCATTTTCTCATAAAGTTAAAAGTGTATTTACATATGATCTAGTAATTCTACCCTTAGTTATTTACCCAAGAGAAATGAAAACACATTCACATAAAGACTTGTGCGTGAATGTTTATAGGAGTTTTATTCACAATAGTATAAACATTGGAAACAACTCCTGTGCCCATCAATTGGTGAATGGATAAACAACTTGTGGTACATCCATACAATGGAATGCTACTTAGCATTGAAAGGAAGGGACTGCAATAAACACAACAGCATGTATGAATCTCAAAGCATAATGGAGAGCAAAGGAATGTAGGAACACAAAAAGGCACATACCAGATGATTCTTTTTATAAGAAACCCAAGAAAGACAAATTGCAATTGTGATTGCCTGGGTCAGGAGGTGGGAAAAAGGGATTGCCTAGGTAGAGGCAAAAATGAATTTGGGGGAGTGATGAAAATGATTTTATCTTGACTGTGTGGTAGGTACATGAGAGTATATATTTGTCGAATTCATCAAACTATACAATTAAAATGGGTGCATTTTATTGTTTTTAAATTATACCTCAGTAAATCTGATTAAAAGGGAGTGGAATGTGAGCGGACTAAATGGGCCTCTTCCTTAGTTTCAGGAAGCGATTTCTCAGTCTGCAAAATGGACGAGAATGCTCCTGTGGTTTATGAGTCTTCTGCTTCATGCTGACATGTTTCTCTTTGATTGCTTGGAAAATAGCCAATTTCCCAGTACTCTCTTTTTCATCCTAGAACTACTGGAAAATGACAGTATTTGACAATCCATACCTTTCTACATTTGAAGGATATAGGCTGCCACCCTCCCCAACTCCAAGTCCTCTGGATTTGTGAAGTTTCATCATGGAAAAAAGTAAAGGTAGATATCTGAATAAAACAAAATGCACATGATGGTGCTTTAAAATGAAAGGTGATGTAAATGTAAAGAGCAGTGTCAGATTCGTGGAAAGAGCTAATGAAATTCTTACTTAATTGAATTGAATGTTTATCATAAGATGCAAGTTTGGATTAATCACAAAATTGAAATTAATCATATTCCCTGGAAAGCAGTTAGTATTTGGTCCAAAGTCCAACCCTCTATCTCTTTGAAGAGGGATTTGGCAGCAGGAGAAAAATCTGGCAAAAGAAATTTGGGGGTTGTCAGCATTTGATACATGATACTTAGGAAAATATTATAGGATCTAGAGGTTAAGTGGATATGAGTGGTGACAAATTAAATGATAGAAAAGCTGGTTGAGATGATTTCACTGTATTTTTAGGTATAGTGCGATGGGGAATACTCTTAGAGCCATGTTATTTTAAAATTTAAAACAGTATTTGGGAATGGCTGACCCAATTCCCTTAGATGATAAAATGAAGGAAGAAGCGTGTTAAATAACTTGCTCTTGGATTCTCTAATGAGTAGAAGAATCTAGAAAAGAAACTAGGTTTTCTGACGCTTAGTTCAATGATTTTTCTATACTGCTATGTTGCCTCTTAAACATATCCTTAAAAGAAAGTGATAAAGGCCACTATCTAACCCAGAGGAAGGGCATAAGTGGATATTTTGAAAGTCAAGTATTTGGTGATGGTAACACAAATTTCAGGGTAGAAGTGTTTCATTGCCTATGAAGAAATTCTGTTTTATTATTATAATGTGAAAAAAATCACCAAAGAAATTTCTCCATTCAAGCCAATATTTTAAAACAGTATGAATCCACCTCGTACGATAGAAAATATTTTGTCACAATATGATACATAGAAATACAACTTGAAGCATCAAAAATTAACACTTTATACCTGAACTGAAATCCCCTAAAAGCAGGTAATGTGAATTATTTAAGGGTAATTTCGATCTGAAAAAAATTCTCCAGCATCATTTGCCTTTGGAAATGCAGAAAGCTTATCTTGTAATTCACTTTATAGATCTATAGGTTTGTTTTCTGGCTTATAGTATAGTATTCTTTTTATCAGTTTGTTTTTACAGTTGCACAATTTAGAGATGTAAGATCCAAACTAACTGCAGGAGGAATGTTCTTTTTAGTGTTTAAAAATTATTTTTTAATCAATACATGCTAAAAATTAATAAAGTGTTCAACTAGTACTCAAATAAGATGAATTTGAAACAGAATATAGAATAAACCATATATGAATTGAAGTGATTTCCTGTTATTTTAAACCAGTGTATCAGATAAATTTTGTGTCATTTTCTTTTCCTTTTAAAAATAATAATACTGTAACCACTATCTAGAGGAGTCAATGATGAGCGCTCCTCTGCTGTGCTTTATTCTGAAAAGAAAAAGAGAAGCTCATGATAAACTGAAAAAGATTTTGGTGAAATGCAGTGGGAAAAGATTAATATTTGAATCCTCCTCAATGCTAGCACTTCTCTGAGGAAGAGAAAAATTCCTTTTTAGATAAGAGGACATTTAGGGAGGAAACAGGAGAAAAGTTTGTGCAAGAAGAGAATAGTAACAAGGTTTGAAGGGTTTGAGGGCGAAACTCACAAGTGTATGTTTACAAGAGGCTCTAAGGCAGGGCACCAAATAAGGAAATGAGACTGGGTTTTTAAGAGGAGTGTTCAGTACATAATGTTTAGCTTTTTGGAAAACAACTTCTGCACTTTTGCCTGCTTGAAATTTTTTAGAATCCCAGTTTCCTTTCCAAGTGTTAATGAAGCACTGAATTTTAGTGGCTGTCTCTAAATAGTAATGTTTTAGCTCAACTTTTGTATTTTTCTCCTCAAAACTAAATGAAAATACTTAATTGAGACATCAGTGTGAAGTATTTATTTATTTTTCAAGTATTATGAATATTCTGGCTCCTTCTGCAGAGAATTAGATAGGACCCGAGTCACTGAGAGAACCTTCACAAGACAAATCCGTGTGGGATTATGGAACTTCAGCACGACTCCCTGGGTGTTTGCCAAAACAAATGGGGTGTGTGTGGTCAGCTCTGAGAATCTATAGCAAGATTTTGAAAATTGACCTTAACTGCTGAAAGGGCTAGCCAGTCATGTAAAGTTCAGAGACATCTCCAACTGTGTCTTAAGATTCTTCCACAAGGTCTGGAAGTAGTTAATGTAGATGTTCAACATCTGGGGAGAAGAGAAACTGGATACAGTGGCTTTTATGTATGTTCTGCAGTTGGACTGTATTCTTTAGCTAATTTAAAACCCTTGTGCATTACTTTGATATTTGAACAACCTCTTTTTCCAGCTACTGTTGCAAGATATTGTCAGAACTTTTGGTGATATTTATAAAATAATTTTCTCTTTTGCACAAAGCTGTGTCAACAAATAGGAACAATAGTTACAAAGCACCTTTTATTTATAAGTTACTTTTCTGGGGGTGATAGAAGAAGTAGAAAATGTCATAATTCAAGACCTTCGGGGAACTCAGGCAAGACCTACACATAGAAATCGCTGACTTCAAATGCCATATCCTCCCAGAGGATAATTTCAGTACCACAAACAGCCTCTGGCGTGATTGGAACTTTTTTTCTCTGTATGAGGAAAACAAAATAGAGGCCGAAGAAAATAACAATCCCAATATCTCATTCAGTGACACTAACATGATACCACAGTCAGACCCTGAGGTTTAAAGTTTACCTCAAATGAGTCTCATTCCCTCCTCTTTTGGTGTGGGCAAACCCTACCGGAGGGAACAACATCTAATTGAATTGGATAGGATTTTCAAGGGAGAATTGAAAGCATACTTAGGGGAGAGAAACAAGTTTCAGAGAAAAAGTCAATGTCTTAAAAGGTAAATTTAATCACATGGTTAGAAGCTGGAGGAACAGAGAAGTGTCATGCAATGACTTTAGAAAAGGGGTTCAGAACCAAGGTAAAGACCAATGAATGAACCAGTATTGAGGGTCCACTTGATCTATATGGAACAACAGAAAGTGTAATGGCTTAAAACAGTCATGAGATTAGGCATCTCCCGCTAATACTAGTTCTATATCCTAATTTTCAAATAAGCCATAAGGACATTAAAACTGTACGTATACATGATATGTGAGAAAAAAAACTGAAATAATTTAGTCAAATGGATACTAGTCTATTAACTAATTCATAAAGAAATATTTCTGGAACCATTTAAGTGAAGTTATGAGTCTGAAAGGCATTACATGAAAAAAATGCTCTTGGAAAATTCTGATGAACAATAAAATGGATATCACCAAATGTTATATGTTTGTGGATATGTTTATAGTTTAGATATTATACAATAATATGGTATAGGACTGAGCATGAAAGACTTTATAAGGAGGATCTTCCAATGTATTTTGACAAAGTAGACAATAATAAATCCAAGTATATATGTACCATGCTAAACAAATCCTAATCTCTTACGACTTAAAGTAAATTAATCGAAGTGTTAACTTAAAACTCTGGCAGGAAAAGGATAAAGAACATGTAGTAGCAAGTATTTTGTATTTAAAGGTGGTTGTTAAATTGAACATGTAATAATTCAAAAGACAGCATTTTATACAAAATAATTTTAGAATTATACTCCCAAATGAAATTTTAAAACCAAGCATTAGAAATCATAAGAATATTATCAGAGAAATATCTGATCACTCTGAAGTTGAATATGCCCCCTAGAAATGAAAGGACAAAATAATCAAAGGAGAACAAATTTCCTTAGAACATAGATAACTGGTATGAAAGATTATTTTTCCAAAAGTTGAGAGAAAGAGGAACACAGAGATAAATTTGTAAGATGATAAATGAAAGGACTCTAAAGCAACAGAACTGCTTTCTCACTCATTTTCATATAAATTCAGGTGAAAAACTGCAAGTGCATTAAGACATCAATTATGAACACAGCATATATGATAAATGCCTTCGTTGTCAATACCTTGCATCTTGCAGTTATCAAAATTTGGAAAGCATTCATGAATAAAATACCATTTCCAGTTTGAAGCATTCAATACAAGTATTTGATTTCAGCTTTCAGCTCCTTTATATGTCTATTTCCAGCTAACCCAAACAACACCTGTATTTTCTTTCTTTGCATTTTAGAGATAACCCACTGTACAGTGGGTTAAAAATCGATAGGTTCTAGTTCCACACTCACCCCCAATAAGGTGTAACTGTGGGAAGGTCATATCACCTCAGGGAACTTTAGTTTCTTCTTCCACAATTCAAGGGAGGAGGGAATAGAAAACTGTTAAATTCTAGAAAATCCATGATTTTTATGTCACTCACTGACTACTTGGTTATGTACCATTTTGAATTATTCAGTAGTCATCTTGGTTAGATTTTAAGTGCTTTAGATATATTTCCTGTTACCTAGCACACTGCTGGGTGATAACTAGATATTTTAAAAAACACTTTTTGATGGACTAAACATTCTCTGGAAAAATATTGGAGGCCAAAAAAAACCTTATTCACTTACTTGAATATTCTCTAGAATTGTCCTCCATCAGCGGTGTGAAACTGGATGGTTGAAGAGTTTGAAAAGAAAGACTTGCATTATCAGTTTAAAATACACTATCTCCCAATTGTTATGTTACGTTATCTAAAACCTAGAGGACTTGTTCATGCATAATTTTTTTACACATCTGAAAGTAAAATGAGTTAATGTGTGACCTACCTACAGAAATAGCAGAAAGTCATTTTAAGACAGCCTGGAAAAGGTGGAGAACTTTCAAGCCACATTCCTATGTAGCTGGCATATATATAAACTTTATTATCTTTTCCTGTCAATTCTAAGATATATGTATATATTAGGAGAAAAAATGTACTCCAAAATTAGCTTCTTTCTTATCCCTGATAAACTGATTACGCAATTGAGATTTTGTTTGTTCGTAAGGTTCTTCATTGAGGATGAGCTATGATATTGTTGTTGTGATACAGATAGTGGAGGAATCAGCTAAATAGCATACCAATGAACTTCAAATGTTGCAGCAATAGTTACAAGGAAAATATGTTAAAAATACTAAGAAGTTTAGTAGGGTTATCAGAAGCATATGGCATTTTTTTAAAAGTTTTCCTGAATGCAGCAGGGGTTCTGTGGATTCATTAAGAAATGAAAAATGATGAAGGAGAATGTGAGTGAGAAGTAACCTTTTATCTTGTGAGCCTTTTCCCTCTCAGCCCATCTGCCTCAACCAAATCACACTTGGATGTGTTGAAACTATCTACAGAGGTCACATTTATTTTTGAAGTTCAGTGAACAAGGTTATGTCTCTTGAGAAAAAAATGCAATAGACTATACTAACCACTGAAGAGTCAAATAGCAGATTCACCTACTAATACAGATTTTTTTGTAAGATAAAACATATGAGAAGTATGGGTTGTAAATAGAATTGTTTTGCTGTCAAATTAGAAGTTCTTTAAAGTCATAAGAGAATATGCAAGACAAAGGAATGAGAACCTTTAATATATTACGAAGTCACATTATCTTCAAGGGGCAAGGGACAGTTTTCATTTGGGAAAAGCAAGATGCGTGTTTTTCTTTATAGCCCCTTTTCTCTCCTCAGGAGAAAACATGCCTCTCCTTTTCTACAAGGGGTCTTGTAGATCTAAGTTCTTTCCAGTTTTGGATTTCTTTTGCTCCTGTATTCATATTCTTCTCCAGTATCTCCCCATTGTTTTCCATCTGCTTCCAAAATGCACGTCTCCAGTCTTGAGAAAACCTATATGTAACTTGTAACTATGAAAACTTTCTTGTTCATTCATTTACTGTTAAATGATCTTGGATGAGTTATCAACCCCTAAACAACTCATGACTGAGCTGGCTTCTTTCTCCCCTACTCTGCTAACATAGAGTGTTCACATCTTTCACATGTTAATTCTTTGTGTCCCCATCTTGTATGTATAATCTTTGTAGAGAGAAACTGTATCATATAGGTTTTTTTTTTTTTTTGTATTCTTACCACTGTACATTGAAAAATAAAAGAATAAATGAATGAGTTCAATTTACCAGTGGCCTTTAAATGCCTAGTTGAATCCACACAACTATTAGAGTAAGAAAATCACCCTTTTTACAGTGTACTCTTCTCTGACCTGGGAGATTTTCCCCCTAGCCAACTCCCCATCTGTACTTCCTCAGGTAGAAAAACACTTATGATTCTTTCTTCTTTACACATTCAGTGTCAATTCCTAGGAGTCTCAGCCTGGAAATTACAGTGTACAGAGTAACAAGTGTGGGGTCATGAGTTTCTAATATCATGGGAAAACAGGATGGCACCAGGAGAGAAATTCAGATGTCCTAGGCTTCTATCAAACAGTATTTATTAAGTGCCTAGTACCTTCTCTCTAGCTCTCAACAGGCGTGGAAAATATATTTGGATATGAACCTTGATCTGAAGGAGCTCATACTTTCATAAGGCAAACAAGAATATGGGAAGTAATTTAAAAATTATTTTAAGATAGACTGTCCAAGTCCTCTCCTAAAAATGGAAATACTGTGAGCTACCCTACCTAAATTATGATATTGCTCTGAAGATCAAATAGACATGAAATTAATTGAAAATGTAAAATTATAAACTACACATGTGCAAATAATTTTGGCATCATGTTACTTATAAAACTTATTGAATTTTTAGAAAACTTACTGAATTCTTGTACCTACAGATAGATATAGGCTTTTATATATGCTGTCCTAGAAATGAAAGAATAGGTCTTGAAGACATAAAGTTCAAAAGACCAAATCAGAGTTTACACAATTTGATGCTTTCTACTAAAAACTCTAGGAAATATTTTCAGTTAAAACACACTTCTAGGGGCGCCTGGGTGGCTCAGTCGGTTAAGCGTCCGACTCTTGATTTTGGCTCAGGTCATGATCTCAGGGTCGTGAGATCAAGCTCTGTGTGGGGCTCCCCACTGGGTGTGGATTCTCTCTCTCCCTCTCTCTCTCTTCCTCTCTCTCTGCCCTGCCTCCCTCTGCCCTCTCTCTCTCTAAAAACAAAACAAAACAAAAACAAAAACCAATCAAACAAAAACATACTTTTAAACCATACAGAATCTCAAAAGCATTTAACTTTTTTTCTTATTCAGTAGAGGGTGGGACACAGCCTCAGTCGTCATGACTAAGGAGGTGGAGTTAAGTGCTTCGAGATTTGGCCACTTTTGAATTATGTGGTAGTGACCAATCATTTTAAGTCCATTTTGATTCCAGTTACAAATATTGGATTACAAGGTACAAAACTTATTTTTAAGAGTCTGCCTTTTGTTTAAGCTACCTTTATTTTTCTAACATCATTAGATGTTATGGATTTGACCTTTTAGCACTAGAAAGAATTTGAAATGTAAAATGAAGTACAGGATTGCAAATCCTAAAGTCAGAAGAGACTTTAGAGGTGCTCTAGTCTAATTTGTAAGATATAAAGCAATGAATCTCCTTGATCATGTCCCAAATAAGTAATGATCTAAGGTTGTCTTGCACAACTGTAGTGGCACAATGATGTTCTAACTAATCTACTGTTCCACAGTTTCCTACACAACAGGCAAAGTGATTCTTTTAAAAGTTAAGGTGAATCAAGTCATTCCTCTGCCCCAACTCCTTCCCTTCTTACTCAAGTAATTCTAAAGCTTAATCTAGAAGGTCCTACATAATCTACCATGCCTGCAACTGTCTAATTTTATCTGCTATTATTCTCCCTCTTGATCACTCCAACCCAGCTACTGGCCCCTTCGTGTTCTTCAAGTCTACCAAGTGCGTGTAGTTCAAGGCCTTTGTACTTGCTGTTTGCTTTGCCTGTAATACTGCCCTCCCTAATAACACAGGTTTCTGTTTCTCCACTTTTACCAAGATTCTACGCAAATGTCACCTTTACAAGAAGTTTTTATTAAACACTCCATAAATTAGCACTCTCCCTAAATCACCTTATGTTCCCTTGTTTTTCTTCATAGCCTTTAGCACAGAGTGGCAGTATTATTTATTGATTTATATTTCCCTTATATATAATTTTATATATTATACTTATATATTTATATTATATACTCATTTATAATATATAATATATTTATTTATAATTTATATACAAATATGAATACATAATATTTTATATAAGTCTATAATAAATATTACATTTATTATATACTTATATGTAAATATACTTATATTACACATTTATTTATAATATATAATTTATGTTATATATTTATTTATATATCTTATACACACACACATATACCTAATTATATTTATCATCTGTCTTACTCCACTAGAATGGAAATGCATGAGAACATAGGATTTGCTAGCTCTGTTCACTCATGGCTCTATCCTAGAAAAGTGCCTTATATCTGGTTTGATGTTCAGTAATTGCTGATTAAATGAAAGGAGAACTCGTAACCTCATAAGTGACCCTATTGTCCTTTAAGATAGGTCTAATGATTAGAAAATTCTGTAATACTGAGTTAAAACTTGTTGCCTTCTATGGACCTCTCCTGCCTGCAGAATTAATCCTACCTTCTAAGTCACAAAGAACAATTCTAAACTTCTCTCCCTTTTGCCAAGGCGATGGGTTCTGGGATCCAGCCCTGCCAACAGGCTCCCTGCTCAGAGGGGAGCTTGCTTCTCCCTCTCCCTCTACTGTCTCCACACCACCCCCCCAACCCCCTGCTTGTGCTCTCTGGCTCGCTCTCTCTCTTTCTGTCAAATAAATAAATAAAATCTTTAGAAAAAATAAGGATGATGATAATAGTAAGTATAACTCATAGGATTATGATGCAGATTGAGGATTAGTACACAAACATTGAGCAATGTGTCCTCCAGAGTCAGCTGCCAGGTGGATAAGAGGGTGTCTCCAAAGAAGAGAAAGAGGGAGAGGAAGAAGAAAGAATGGGGCTTCCTTCACAAGGAGCAGACTCGAGGCCATGCCTTACTTCTCCAGGTTCAAGGCAGGAAGGAGAGGGAGAAAGAAAAGGGGAGAATAGGCTGGTGTCTTCTCACCTCAAGAGGGAGTGGTCAGCCCTTCTTAATCACTGACTCTGTGGAAGCAGGAGAAGCCAAGCTATCCAAAACCCAAAGCACTTAGCATTGAAAATGAAACCATTTTTGAAACATTTTGCCATCAAGCCTGGTTGAAAATACCACACACAGTCTTAAGCATTTAGTTCCATTATTACCCACGTTACAAATGATGTGTCTAGATCACAAGTCCAGACTTGTAAAGGGAAAAATATCAAGTAAATGCAATAATGTTGTCCCTAATGGATTTTAAAGCAATGGACTCCAGTTTCTAGAGTTCAGTTCCGTGAAGTTGCATGTTAAATCATTTTCCTTCTTTAAGATGGGTTTTAAAGAAGCCTCACTATCTCGGTCCATCATTAATCTCTTCCATACTCTGAAATGTACTAAACAACAAGCGTTGCGCTCTTTTTAAATGAAGTTAAAATGGTCAGACAGCTATGTGATAGGTTCGCATAGGCACTAGTTTTCTTCTTGGAGTTAATCATTGTAGATTAATTCTGTTCTAGTCCCTGGAGATAGAACCCCTTTCATGGCTACCAAGCTGGGTTTGGATGAAACTTTGTAAACTGAATTAAGACACAGCTTTTCTGAGACCAGCACTCCTGGGAAAAGAAACAAGGAAAGTGTCTCCCTTTTGCCAAGAGATTTACACCTGCTGATGAGAAAATATGCCACAGTGCTCTCTGAGGGCACAAACCCTATTCACCCCAATGCCGATTTTCACTCTTTCAAGAACAACTCTCACAGAAATTCCAGAAATATTGCCTTTAATATTATTTTTGTAGAGTCCTGGTTGACCTTCCTCTTATTCACATTTTCTTTACAAAATAGTGAAGCATTTTTTTGATTGCTATGCTTTTGGCATAATTGCATTTAACTTGTCTACTAGATCACTGCTATTTGAGCTTTTTGGGTTTCCTACCTGCATTATTTTGGAGACTTCCTAACTGGTTAGCCCATCTCAAGTCTCTCCTTTATTTTCTGCAAGCTACGCAACACTGTTACATCAATCATTTGCTAATCACACTCCAGTGGACAAAATCCTTCAGTAATTCCCCTTCACTGACTGGAAGTATACCAAATCTTTGCCGTTCTGTCATCTGGCATCAAATAATTATATCTCCCACTATCTTTTACCTTCTTATCCATTTAGATGAATTTCTGAAGTATGAATTTCATGTTTCTGTTCATGCTGTTTCCTTCACCTAAATGCCTTTGGTTTAAATCCTATAGATATTAGTGCCACCTTTTTTGCACAATCCTAACCTTGTCACTAATTCCTCAGGCTTTGGAGTTATTCCCGTCTCCTCTGAACCTCCTAGCATTTTACTTGTATCTCTCTTCGTAACACTTTTTACGTTTAACCTCAATTAAGACTGTGGAGGTACACAAGTGCCTCTTTTATCAACTGGAAATACCTTGGGAGGGGGAACCATGTCTTGCTTAACTGAGTGTCCTTCAACGTGTCTAACACAGTTCCTGCCACATGGTAGATTTTTATCCATTAGCTTTTATCCATTAGATTCTAGACTATGAGCTGCCTAAGTGCAGGAGAAACATGTCCGTATTTATCATCTTTGTAACCAGCTGCCTAACAGTGTGCCTTGAACAAAATAATGCATAATAAATGTTTGCTGACACACACACACAAACCCCAAAACCACAACCCTACCCGGTGGCTTTTTTATGGAATTACTAAAAATAGTATGTTCAACAGACAGAAGTTCAGATCTCATCCCTTCTTATGTCATTTAAATAGAAGGAAAATCATTTATAAAAGAAGAAGCCTCTACAAACAACTTTCTTCATTTTCTTCATACAGAAAACCTGTGATCTTTCCTTTGAAGGCTCCAAGAAATGTCAGAGGCATTTTTTATTTATCCTTTTTCAAAATAGGATGCATACACTTTTTATAAGCTTCTTAACTTACTCATAAACATTTTTACAGGAAATACAGTGACCACTAGCACAAAGGGATAGGGATAAATAAATGGGAAAAAAAGGTAGAGTTTTGAAATTTAAGTGTTTTGTGCGAGTTGTTGAGGATGCTTACCTTACTCAAAACAATCAAAGGCTATTGCCACTCTGTTACCAAGTTGTTTTCATCTGACATTCTATTTCTTATTATTTGCTACTGAATTTTCCTAGGCTGTATTATTTATGCTTAGAAAAAAAATCAATTCTTTCCCTTTTATTGAAAAATTATGTCCAACAAATTGTAACTATAACCTAATCTACAAGGTTTAATGTAGGCGGCTTTGATTTACTGGCCCGTTCATAATCTGCTGACGATTAGCCTCCCTGGAAACAATCTACTCACTTGTCTAAGTGATATCAAGGTGTTTGTTTTTAATCTGTCCAAAATCATCCTATGGACAAATGCATTACCGAAGAATTATATTTTAATTTATCTTCATGCAGTGCTTTTGAGGGGCATTTGCATTAACACAATATGATTATGCTTCTTTCCACCAGTATCTTTTCAAATCAGAAATTACCTGCACATACAGTCTCAGATGGTGGTCAAAAATTGTACAAAGAAGTAAGAAAGGACTTCTTAATATCACACAGCCCTGCTGCTCATCTGTGAGGCTTTTTCTGTTCTAATGCTTTTGTCATGTATATGAAAGTCATTATGTAGTTTAGAAAACAGAAGATGAAGTGAAAGAGGAAGATCAGGGACCTAGGATGCATTAATATTCCACCAGCATCAAAGATATTTCCCTCGAGGGGCTCCTAGAGGCCACGCTGTTATTACAGTGCCTATCCATTATCTTGTGCTGTTCTTGGTATTAAGACAATAATGGAGAGAATAGGATTATGTGCAGATGATAGGAAATGTGAAGGCAATTCAGCAAGATAGGAAATGAATGGAGACATGATTCTTTCATCGAACCCAGGGATGGTTTAGCGTAGGGTAAGAGAGAAGATAAATGAAGCAAAATGGAATCTTTACAGGTTAGCAGGGGTAAAATGAGTGTTTTCATCCAATCCTATGAGTTTAACCTTCTTGATAGAAAAATGCCATGGCATCTTTCTTTAAAATCCAAGTATATGTGCCTGAAGAGATGATCTGTTTTTGTTCTCAGAATTCACTTGTTGTTGGAAAAGCTGTCCAGTGCTTACATGGTCAGAAGGTGGCCTTAAGGAGTGGCAGAACCTTTTAATTCACTCCCATCCCTGAGAAATTCAGGCCGTTATTTAAGATTCCCCAGTGGAAATGATGAGCCCAGCAACTCTTTCGACCCATCCCTTACCAAACAATGCCCAATAATCAAGACAGTAATAAACTGGACACCAGACAGGAGAATTCCATTATGAAAATGCTTAATCTAGTTGCTTAGAGCCCCATTTTTTGGCACTAACCCTCCCCGTTCCTATGCAGACAGAGAGCACACAAAGTCAATCACCCAGACAGACTTTGAAAACAGGAAAGAAAAGCCCTGGCTTTTTGAAAAGATCACCTATATTGGATGCCCAAGGCTAATGTGACTCAAAGGTTGGCATTTATGATGATGGCGGGGAAGCAAGAGCGGCAGATTGTGTCATTTGCAGGGCACTGGCATAAATAAATGTTTCTGTTTATATATAAAAAAAGAACATTTAATTAAATGAAGGCACACTCATCTACAGACAATATGATGGGGCCAGAGAGAGTGCTTTCTGTGTTCACATACACTGCTTACTCTCCAAACACTGCATTTGATCCAGACTTAAATTGGATAGAAATTTAACCAAACTGAGATCAACAATATAATAACATCCTCTAACTCAAAGAGTTGCCGAGGGGAATTGAAGAGAAAATATTAGAGGAAATCAGCATGTAGATACACTGTATCTATAAGCTTATCTAAGAATGTGAAAGCTGTGGATAGCCAGGCTGCATATGAAATATAGATTAATATATCCTGCATGGCATTGCACTGCAGCCAACACAACTTAGTTCAATATTCGTTCTTCCTAAACAGGGTTAAAGACTAGTTACAAAAATCATATATATATATATATATATATATACACACACACACACACACACACACACACACACACACACACACATATGTGTATATATGTATCCTCAAATAAATAGGTGACTGAAGAAAAAGCAAGCAAGAAGAGGAAGAGGGAAAAATATATATATAAGTTTTCATCCAAAGCATGGACCTGCTATTTGTATAGGAAAAGAATCGTATATAAAGAGAAAAACGTAATCAAGACTTTGGACAGCTTTTGGACCTTTTCTCCCCCCTCCCCCAGCCCTTTCTGGGCTCTTTGGCGCTCCTTCCTGGTTCTCTGGTTTTAAAAATGGCTCCATACTGCTCTCTGCTGCTGGTTTATAATTTTCTCCTTGGAAAGCTCAGAGCAGTTCCTGCTGCTCTTGCTGTATGTGAGGTCCTGCTTGGAACTCATACCTAATAGGACTGTCTCCTAATTTAAAACAAGGCAGACGGATATTTTGTAGATTTGGACTGCAAAATCTAGCTTCCTGACTACATTTTTTCCTCCAAATTATCTGTACTCTCTGACCTTAAGGAGATCTCATTCTAGCCACAGAATCATTTAAATTTAAAAGATTGTCCTCCTAAGGAAATTATGTGTTATTGAGAAATCCCACTGTAGATTCATATCTCTAAAAAAGTGAGGTGGAAAGGAAAGGACATTTTGGAGATAGATGTGGAGACTAATTAATATCACTCCTTAATATCCACATCACATTGAATTCAATTTCAAACAAGGAAATTAATAAAATAATACATGTGTGATAGAGCACAGCACAATGTGCGCACTCAATAAATGTAAAGGAGATTTGAATCAAATCCAAGAAATTGAAATAGATAAAGAATTGTAATTTGGGAGAAAAAATTAACCTCAGGAAAAGTACATTTTAAACATTACATAAAGTATTCGAAGTGTTTTTTCCTCTCCTTCGAAAACATAAGAGTGGGAAAAAAGAGTGATTTGTTTAATATAAAATACCAGAATGTTAGGATTTTACCAAAAATTATATTATTTCATGGGGGCTAATCCATTCAAGCATAAAAATGTTTACTGGGGCTTATTCAATGATAATATATTTTCCCCTTTGGAAATAAGGATGATTATGAAAGACAGTTAACAGCTGTAATTGGACATTTTAATGTGTGGCAACATGACCACATGACTTAATCCAAGAGCATATGGTCAATTGTGTGACCCTGCTTGACAGACAGGAAGTTGTTATAATCCATGTCATTGTTTTGAACTGCATCTAAAGCACACAACCTTATTACCCTGCTCAAGAGAAACCCGAAGGAAATGAAAAGGACAATGGGAAGTAAGATGTAAAATTGGTGGGTATCACTTACCACGGCCCTTGTCCTTGAAATTTATTGTTAATCTAGAGGGATTCTGAGTTGTGTAGATACCCCACAGAATCAGGATGGATTTACACCCCAGATTTGGTTTGAATGTCGAGACTGATAACACCACACATATATCAAAAGATATAAAAAAGTTCGTTACTCTCATAATGAGGCTTTTTGGAGACAGCAAGGTGATTCATAAGCAAGTCTAGGCAAGTCCCTGGCTTTATAGAGCAGGGAAAAGAGACAGAACTGGGGTTTTTATGATATTTAGGAGGCATGGCCAGGCCGGGGGTTCCAGACGTTGTTTGAACTTCCCACAGATGCCAAAGGAAGGAGAACCTGGCCTCTCTAACCCACTTGCCCAGGGGTCGGGCAGAAAGGGAAAGAAGGGAGAGTTGGCCTTAAAAAAGCTTTCAACAGGCAAACATTAAAAAAAAAAAAAAGAAAGAAAGAAAAGAAAGTAGAGGCAAACACTTTACTACAAAGGCCTCCAACTTACATTAGCAGCAGTTCCGATTTAGTTATTTAGATGATGGTGAAAGCTCTCTAAACATCATCGAAGATACCTCTCTGAACCCAAACTAGTAATCTCTAAATTTAGATCATCTCTCAAAGGTAATAAAAAGCAGCCAATTCTACACATAGACAATGAGGGCTTCAGATTCTAGTTTTTGAAGTGAAGAAACCAAGACAAAAAGAAAGAGATTTTGTTTTATAAACACCTTTATCCAAGTGATTCTGTTCAGTAAGCACGTATTGAAGTGACCACCTGTTTCAGGTGAAGCTGATCATTACGGACACCGGCCCTGCCCTCAAGGAGTTTTCAGTCTACAGGTGAAGAGTGCCTCCGTAAAGAAATAATTTCAGTATCGGCAGTGTTAGGAGTACATATGAAGGACGGAAGGAGCAGACAGAGATAGGAACTCTGTCCTGAGGGCTCAAGAAATAAGAGGAATTTTGAGAAAGCAGGATTTTCAATAATGAATGCAAGATTACCAGGCAAATAAGAAAGCAAAGGGGATTTGAGGCAAAGAAAAACACCATGGGAAATCAATGAAGGTATAAACCTCGTTGGCGTTTTCTGGTCACTACAGGTAGTTCAGGCTCACGGATGCATAGATTGTAAGGGATGTAGTGAGTACAGATGAGACTGAAGAGGCTAGAGTGAAGGCCAGAGCCTGGATTTTATTCAGCAGTGCAACAGCTTTCAACTTTTTTTGGTTTTTGTGGGTATTTTTTCAGCTTCTTTGATCACACATTCCTAGCAGTACACAAAATTCGATTATTAACCCCCAGTGTAAATACATGAATTTCCCAAATTATTGGCAGGTATTGTCTTTTGCAGATATTAAGGTACAGTAAACATCTAGTACAAATTCATCATTAATGAAATTTCTAAATTGATTCAACTCAAGCATGTGGCTGTCACTAAGACATAAACAAATATCGACTTCCATTAAGTCAAAAATAATCACTTGGAAACAGAAAATAAGAAATGGAACTAAAAGTTAAAAAACAGAAAACCCAGCAAACCATTAAAATGACAATTCCAGAAGCTTCAAAATTCTCCTGGAAACAACCTGCATGTTTTTGAAAGTTTATTAAGCCATGATATGAATTTTTTTCATTTCTCTTAGAATTGTTGTGATGGTTAATTTTGTGTGTCCACTTGACTAGGCCATGAGGCGTCCAGATTAAACATTACTTCTGCATGGGTCTGGGAGGATGTTTCCAGGTCGCTCAGTACATTGTCCTCCCCATTGTGAATGGGCATCATGCAATTTGCTGAGGACCTTATTAGAACAACAACTGGAGGGAGGGAGGATTCACTCCCTTTCTGCCTGCCTGCTATAGAACTAGAACATCAGTCTCACTCTACCACTGGGCTGGGATTTACACCCTCAGCTGCCCCTGTTCTCAGGCCTTTGGACTCAGACAGGGTATACACCATCAGCTTTCTTAGGTTTCTAGATCTAGGTTTCTAGATCTGCAGATGGCAGATCATGAGACTTCTCAGCCTCTGTAATCATGTGAGCCAATTCCTCATAACAAGTAACCTCTGGGCGCCTGGGTGGCTCAGTCGGTTAAGCGTCTACCTTCGGCTCAGGTCGTGATCCCAGGGTCCTGGGATTGAGCCCCGCATCGGGCTCCCTGCTCCCTGGGAAGCCTGCTACTCCCTCACCCTCTGCCACTCTCCCTGCTAGTGCGCGCTCTCTCTCTCTCTCTCCCAAATAAATAAATAAATAAAATCTTTAAAAAAAAAAAAAACCTTTTATATGTTACTTGTTTTGTTTCTCTGAAGAATACGACTAATACAAACCTATATAAGTAAACTACCTTCCTGGGCACAAGGAGAACATCTGCCTACTGCCTGTAGGTAAATACAGGTATTTTAAGGCTTGGAGTTTATACAATTTGGGGAATCTTCTTAATGAAAAAAGGATACAAAAAAACCTCACTTTTGTAGTTTTACAATATATGATCATGTAATACATTGCTAGGATCATACCCCCATCTTTGTAGATGGTCCATGTACATGAAGACGACTGCAATTCGGGGTTTAGAGGATAGTGAATCTAATTCCTTCTCTGCTGCTGCCTGTATCCTGGAGTGGTGGCCTCCTTCTCCCTGCTTGGTTACTCCATTTAAATTCACAAGGAAGCTGAGTTCCTTGAAGATCTAAGTCAACTTTATGGTGAAAATTTTTCTTTTACCAAGGACTGAAATAAAATACTTAAAAAATAACTAACAAAAAAAAAAAAATACCTGGGCTGTTTACTTTGGGGACTATTTTACTAGCATTCCTGAAGGATTAAAAATGAAAACATTGGAGATGGTGTCGGGAACAGGTATAACAATACTGGATACAAATTCCATAAAAATACTGCAGCATTGCATAATACTGTTGGGATCTAACATTGTGTTAGAAAACTGCTTAGGAGCCATTTCTCCAACAGTTCACAAGTTAAAAAAAAAAAAAAAGGTACATACAAAGCACTATTAAATTTGCAAATAAATATTTGCTACCAGCTCTGTGCACTGGCTTCATGCAATATGTTCAGCAGCATTTGAGTCTAAGTCCCACAGCAGGAAACTTTGGCAACTGGTTTACTCCGCTAAAGTAATCCTAGGGCAGAGAACTTTCCAATTTAGAAAGGAATGTACAACATATTATAAATTGACACTTAAGAACAAAGCATGTAACATTTCAGCACACATATATAAGATATTTCTTATCTCCTTTTTGTTCCACGTTTCTAGATGACTGATGCCATAAGGATACCTCTGCAGGACTGTGCATTGTGTTTGGATAAATGGTAAATGTCATGTATATGGTATCACCCTTTTTTCTACAAAAAATCATTATAATTGTTATTTTATCAAATGTCAGTATTATTGATTGTTATTCTTTTCCCCCGTGCTGTGTGGTGTCAGTTACCAGAAGCATAGCCAAGAACAAGCACAAACTTACTATGTGAAAGATTGCTTTTACACTGAACCCAGACGTGGCATCTAGTGAGTTGTTGTAAAATTATTCACACCTTCTGGGTTAAAAGCCAGACACAAAGGGCAGGGATTATTGTTATACCTAAGTGTGAATTATCCTAGAGCAAATTGGAAACAAGGTTTATTCTATACTGCAATTACTAACGTGCACTCTTAAGCACTAACAAGAGTCTGGGGCTTTTCTGGACAACTGTCTTCTTCTGGGACTTATTGAAGCAAATGAGAAGAAGGTATTTCATGGTTCCATTTTTACCCACCGGCCTAGAGTGTCCACTATAAAACATAAACTGTGAGTGCATGTTGATGCACATTGAGTAAACACCCTGCTTATTTATTCATGAGAATGATGTCACCAATCAATAGAAAACGTATTTTATGGAAAACTAGTTTTCTATCGATCAAAGAGGTTATAACCTTTTGGTGCTATTTTGACTTAAAGTATTCCAATGACTTTATTTCAATGTATAAAAAAATAAAGCCTCATGAATCCTAGGACCCCCCAACCAAAACCCCTAAAGATCCCCCATTCTACATTACAATATTGCCAATAGGATTCTTTCTTTCTTGTTTTTTGTTCCTTTCATTATCCTACTTTTTTTCTATTTTATTTTCCTCCTTTTCAACAATTATACCTCAACTCTTATTAATTTTCTTTTTCTTAAGATTGCAGATTTTCTCTTTCCAAGACTCAGTTAAAATTTCATTACTTCCATCTTATTTTGTGCACATATTCTAATTGATTTCAATCCCCACCGCCATACAGTAGTCTACAGAAACCACAAATTTCTAAACCGCCATACAGAGATCTAACCACCTAAGGAAGCATTTTTATCTTCCACCAAGTCAGCTTTTCTTTGGAAGTGTCAGTGATTGACAGTGAGGACTGCTGAGGGTGGTACTGAGTCAGCAGAACCACCATCAGATGAATAAGCTAGAGGAATGCCAAATGTAGAAGAAAAGGGAAGCTGAAATAATGGACTAAACTAATAACAAAAGAACAGTAACTGATTAAAGTGTTTCCTAAATTTTAGGTAGCCATAACCATATAAACTTCAATGAAATAGATATTCTATTTTAAAAGCCCTTGAGCCAGGGGCTCCTGGGTGGCTCAAATCGGTTAAGTGTCTGACTCTTGATTTCAGCCCAGGTCATGATCTTGCGGTCCTGGGATGGAGCTCCCCGTGTTGGGCTCCCCTGTCAGTGTGGCGTCTGCTTGTCTCCCTCTTCCTCTGTTCCCTCCCCCTGCTTGCTCTCTCTCTCTCTCTAGCTTTCTCTCTTAAATAAATAAATAAATAAATAAATCTAAAAAAAAAAAAAAAAAAGCCCATAGGCCACATATCGCTTGGGCTCTTGATATTCTACCTAGAGTTTGCCATTTGCTAAAAAAGTTAGGCATTTTTACATATAAAAAACTATCTTAAAAATAAAAAAAAGTGAGCAATAAACTTTTCTATGAACAAAAGATACAAGTTAATTCACAAAAGGAAAAATACAAGAATGATTGATAAATTAAGAAAAATACTGCTTTATTAACCATTAAAGAAATGCAAATCAAAGACATCATCTATTGCTTATCAGACAAAATAAAAGAATCCTCAGTGTTAGTCATATATTGCAAATTTAACTAGACATGACTTTTTGAAAACAATTGGACATTGTAGCAGCAATTTCTCTTGCTGCTTAGCTTATGAAAATAATTGGACAAATAGGCAAATGTGTATGTATATACACATGTTCAACTAACATTGTTTAGAAAAGCAAAAAGCTAAATGTCCAATAGTTTGGTATTAGTCAAATACATTTTAGCATATCTCTATAGCTGAATATCATGTAGCCATTAAAAAATGATCATGCAGGGGCACCTGGGTGGCTCAGTCGGTTAAGGGGCTGCCTTCAGCTCAGGCCAGGATCTCAGGATCCTGGGATCAAGTCCAGTATCTGTAGGGCTCCCTGCTCTGTGGGGAGTCTACTTCTCCCACTGCCCCTCCCCACTGCTTGCTCAAAAAAGTGATCATGCAAGCTATATAAATGGAATACAGATAGAAAGATGGCCTAATCTACTATTAAACAGAAAACAGTTTAAAAATGTGTATGATTCCTTTAAAAAACATGTCTGTGTAATAAATATTTTACAGAAAAGAATTTGGAATGATTTATCCAAATATATCAGTGATTATCTCTGAAGAGTGAGATTATTCATATGTCCTTTCTTCTCTTTGATGATCTGTTTCATCTAAGCTTCTACAACAAATATCAATCTATACTAAAAACATTTTTATTGAACATATTAAAATAAGATTAAATTATGAAGTTATATGAGTATTCAGAGTTTAGGAGTGAGTAATAGAATTAATAATTTGATAAAAGAGGTACATATAAAAGGTGGTCTAAGTTAGAATTTTTATGTTCTGTCCCAACTTTTCAAAAGAAGAAACTTTTCCTGTAAGCAGGAAATATAAACAAGGGTCTAAAACTAATTTTTGTCAATCACCAAAAGAAAAGGTGAAACATAAATAATCCATATCCTAACATCTAATGAGATTCACATGCTTCAGACACACAGACTTAACTAACTTTTGTAGAATGTCTGGTCTTTTCTGCACACACTTCTTTTGTGAACATAATATTTAAAACCCTGCCACATAAGAAGTAGCATTATTAAACCTAATTTCTGAATGAGAAAAAAATGGCTCTACCAAGGTAACTATTAAATGTATTATGCAGGAATATCATGGAGGATGTTGTCCAGTACTGTTTGTACAACTATCACAATCATCTCTGAAGATGTTTAAAACCACAAATTTCTAAACCCTACCCCAGATCTACTGAACCTGAATCTCCTAGGCTATTCTAATGATTAGGTTGGAAATCCCTAGATGGTATCATTCAGGATGTCCTTTTGAAGACTTAAAGTAGAAATCTCTCTCTAATCTGGATTTTCCTCTCCTGAGATATTGATATCTTTAATCAAGTATGGTCATTAAACTCAGCAAGAGAAGCCTGAGCCCTGGACCCCATGTTTTAGTGAGCCATTCACATCTAACACAAAAGTTAAATTTCTGAAGAATACTTGGTGTCTCTGTCACTCCTGATCCAAATTCAGCATTGGCATAGTGAGCTCTGACACTTAAATATAGGCAATAGATTCTTGCATAGCAAAATAGCATTTCCCAGTAGTACCAAGAATCCATTTTCCTTTTTCGCTTCATATTCCAATTCATGGTTCTTGGGAAATACATGAGTTAGCAGGGTTTTCACAACTATTGCATCTGGTGACTCAGGAACATTTTACAGTGTTAATCTATCGAGGTATAGCATCTTAAAATTTTTCAGCTTTGTTATTTGAAGGTGTTTTTGTCAAATTAGAAGGACATAATTTACTTAAAATGCTGGATTGATTTTAACATTTAATTATTTGGACATGTATGGGCTTCTGTGTGTAGTCTTGCCCTGGGATTCATGAATGTTAGAGTTGGGACTGTTTTTAGTAAATGTGTAATGTATATCTGATCATGCTTCCAGTTTTTGGCAACTCAAATCTAATTTTTTGTAATGTCCCATCTTAGTCAGAATAGGCTGTAAGACTTAGCTTTCTGTGCAGTGACTTTCTCTTTTATCTTTCCTAGCTACCCTAACTTTATTTTTCCATTGCTTTTTAAAAACTTTTTACACTGATTTATCTATCTATTGGTATATTGATCTAATAATCTATAATCTTATTGAATTTTATGTGTTTTTGTAAGCAACTATAAAGTGTTTTAGAAATGAAATAGCTTAGAAAGTAAAAGGAGGGGAGGAAGAAAGGATAGAAAAAGAAAAAGATTTACCCAACATAAGTTATCTGTAATGTAATAGAGTACAAATTTAAATGCAGTCCTGTCTTCAATTTCAATCCTTATTCCATTGCATCACATTATCAGTGTGGTTTTATAAGCTAATATCATTACCAAATGATATGTTCCAATACAATATGGAAGTTATTTTTCCAGATAAGTTGAAATGACAATTTAAAAAATGTTAAACATTTTATGAAAAAAAAAACTTTCAAAAGCTATTAAGCACTCACATGCTTTAGGATCAGCATTATAAACATAAATTATTGTTGTGTATTATATACAGTTGATCTCAATTATTCAAATGTTTGATTTTTATAAAACTGCCAAATTCACAACTTCTTTATTCATGGTTTGATTAATTCAAAAAAATATTTATTGAACACTTAGGGTACTTAAAATACAGCAAGGAACAGTAAAAGACAACAATCTCTTTTAGCTTATTTCCTAGGGGGATATAGACATTAAGAAAAGACATTTAAAAAATAAGTGGATAGATGGATAGATTATAGATAGATAGATGATAGATAGATAGATAGATAGAATGTTATATGGTAGTTAGTATAGAAAAAAGAAAATTTGATGAAAATAAGGTGGGCTGAGAGTCCTGACGTAGCTGAGTGGGAATTAGAATTTCTAAGAGTGGTCAGGTCAGCCTCACTGAGACAGCAAGAGCTGAATAAAGGCTTGATAAATGTGGTGTAATTATCCAAGTGAATATCTGGGAGAAGAGCGTTCTATGTAGAAGTAATGGCTGATCCCAAACGCAGGAATAGGCTGGAGCCCAGGAGGCAGTAGAATAAGCAATATCCCTAAGTCATCCTTCCTACATCAAATTCAATGTTTTATTCACCAGCTGATCAATGATGATATTTTTCTGCAGCAAGGTGTTGCTTTCTGGCTTGTACTTTACTTTCAGCGTAACCATCAGGGACAGTGTTTGCAGTGTGACTGTTCACACAGCATGCCCTTTGCCATGAGTGGAGCTCTTCCAGAAGACAGTGGATAAACTGGGTTTTATGAGCTTCTCTACTCAGTCTAGCCTCAATACCAGCAGAGGCCACTTTGCTTGTCTAACCTCCCTGAAGTCTTCGTTTGTCCTCAGTTTCTCCGTGGCAGTGGGGAGCAGAGCCAACAACAGACTTGCATATGTGTGAGGAGGCTTACAGTAAACTCTGAAGAGATTTTATAAGTCTGCTCACTCATGTGTTCCAGATAAGTAAGGCTCTTGGGGGAGAGGTTTAAATATGGGGGCTATCTTCCAATTTTTCTGACACAGCCTCTCTGGATTTTCCATATCCAATGAAAGAACTACCAGAAGGCCAGAATCATGGGTTCAGGAATGCTTGGAAGTTTTTACCTATCTGTCTGATTACCCAAAGCAGGGGTATCATAATCGCATTATACTATGGCTCTCTGGGAACAGAACACTGCCTTACACATTAGTCTATTTTTCAACTCTGGAGTGGTCATTATTGAAATTAATTTTCAAAAATACGTTTGTGAAATTAGACGATTGACTGAAATTTTTATTCTTTTTTTTTTAAGTTTATTTATTTATTTATTTATTTATTTATTTATTTATTTATTTTTAAGTAATCTCTACACCCAACATGGGGCTTGAAATCACAACCCCAAGATCAAGAGTCACAAACTCTTCCAACTGAGCCAGCCAGGCACCCATGAAATTTTTATTCTTATGAGAATGTTTTGTTGTTTGTTACCATGCTAGCAAAATTTCTGCCACCTTCAGTCTTTTTTTCTTCCCTTTACCCCTTTCTTCCTTGCTGAAAAAAAAATATTTCCATAATAGCATATAGAAGAAATATTAGACTGGAAGTCAGTAGATTTACTTGTGGTCTATTTTGTTATAAATTTGCTTTTTAATCTCAATTTATTTCTGAAGGGCATCAGAATATGCCACCACAAAATATGCCACTTTGGCATACAGATTATTTTAAGCTGAAAACATTTGAGATTCAACAACTGCAAGCAAGCAAGAAAGAAAAAGAGAAAGGAGAAAGAAAGAAAGAAACCTCAGAACTTCCCTCACCGGACAAAAAGCAGCAATCAAGTAATGCTGCCATAAATTATTCTTCAGGGCAGATCTCCTCCCAGAAGGGAGAATGTGAAAAGCACCCACCACCAATCTTTTCTCTAGGGGGATTCCATGGGCCTGAAGGAGATGGAAAGACTGCTCATACCTATATACACAAACATTATCACAAACGTTCTTATCTTCTGTTTGTTATCCTCAAAATCTATGTATCCAACCACAAAAATCTTCTGATTTACCATATGTGCCTTTCTTCTTCCTCCTCTTCACCTTTTTTTTTTTTAAAGATTTTATTTATTTATTTGACAGAGAGAGACACAGCGAGAGAGGGAACACAAGCAGGGGGAGTGGGAGAGGGAGAAGCAGGCCTCCCGCCAAGCAGGAAGCCAGATTCGGGGCTCGATCCCAGGACCCTGGGACCATGATCCGAGCCGAAGGCAGACGCTTAACAACTGAGCCACCCAGGCACCCTCCTCTTCACCTTTTAAGATGGTATAGAAGCCTCAAATTCTAACCATTCCTCTCAGTTACTCGTCACTGTATTCTGCCACATGTGAGTTGCATGTATAAGTTAAGTCCTTTTTCTTCTGTTAATCTGCATTTTGTCAGTTTAATTTGCAGCACTCTATAACTGAACCTAAGAGAGTAGAAGAAGAGTTTCTCCTCCCCTGCAGTTCTTTGAACCTTAGTTTCCTCATACCTATAATGGGGATGTTAAGAACTAGCACACAAAATTATTTTGAATATTACATGAGAATTATAGGAAAGTATGGTGAGAATAATTAGTTCCACACAGAATTGTAGTTACACATGAGTTTTAGTAAAATGAAATGTGATGCTGGAATTTTTAAGCTCCCTGGAAAACAATTTAATTTAATCATAAAATAGCATTATTAATTGCTATTAGATCTTGCTCCTAGAAAATGCTTGGTTTCAGGCATTTATTTTAGAGACCAAAGGCACAATAATAATACATAGCCCCAAGCTGAGCATCCATGACCAAGTACCATTAATAAAATGAAATGCAGGAGAAATTTAATGCCTTCAAGTTTGTTCTCACTGCAGCATGGCTACTCTGGGAAATATTGCAGCCTCTCTCTGGGATGCAAAACCTTTGTGATTACAAAGAGAAGAGCTGAATTTAAAGAAAAAATGTTGTGTGTTCACCTGGTGATAAAAAATTCTATTGTTTAGAAATTGTCTCTCTCCCATCCTTTCTCAGCTTGTTGCCACTTCTGGAAATACAAGTCATAGTAATACAATCTCTTGTGAAGAATCTTTGAATTTTAACATTAGTGCTGAAAATTAGAAAAAATAGGCATTAATTAATAGGCTTACTTTCCCTCTGATTTTGAATTCTTCTTGGATTTATTTTAAAATAATTCTTCTTTGGTTTATACCTGTGAAGAAGGCTTTTTTTTTTTCCTTTGGTGGGAGTTTGCTTTATTTGTCTAGGAAAGTCTGCAAAAGCTCACTGGTATTTCACATCTCAAAGGTAGGCATGTGCAAATCTCTACTCGTGATAAAAAGAAGGAAATATCCACAAAGGTACTGGGCTCCATCTGGTGTAAACTACTGTAAGAAAGTGAATAATCTATTGCTGAATTTATAGGACCTTTTGTTTTGATCTTTCTTTCTGTATTTCTTTCAAATACAGCTTCTATAGTGAGGATGGTGGAAAAAAGGAAGGGAGTAGTCAGAGAAAGGAGTAGCAAAGGGGAGTAAAGGTTAAGGGACACAGCAAAGCTAGAAAGATGCTGTTGCAGCACCTTACAGGAAATCTTCCTTGTGAGTCACTCTGAACTGATGAAACTCCAAGTTTCTTGGGTTGAGGGAGGGCAAAAAGGCAGAAAGAAATATTGCTCCTTCACCTTGGGAGTGACAGAACCTGAGGCTCTCAGGTGAAAAACTAATGAGTGAATCAAATGAAATGCATGATTACATCCTCTAACGCTTTGATTCGAGGGCAGTTTTTATTAAATCACAGACGAAATTATTGCCCATCCCCAAGCAAGGAGTAGGAAAGAGGAGTGCTTGTCCCCCAAGGAATGCAAAGCCAATACAGTATCTCTTTTTAGCGGGCACCGACTCCTGCTGTCTGCCTTCTAAAAATGTAGTATCGTTAGTTAAAACTCCCTAGAGTAGGGCGAATAGTCATTCATTTAAAAAACGAAACAAAAACATATATAACACTTTAGTCTTGGATGTAGCCACATGCTCATTTGGGTCACGATGATTTATTTCTTTCAGTTCCAGAGCCCTCTCGTACCTCCGTTGTATGGGGATGTGTTCATAATTGTTATATACACATATGTGCATAGACATTCAAATACAAATATGAAAAACTCTTTTGAAAGGATAAAGAAACAAATGATTATTTGTAGCCTGTGAGCTCTAAAGCAGTGTTTCACAGAATATTATCCAGGGACAAGCTACAGGAGAATTACCTGGAGATGTCTATTAAAATGCAAATTTTTAAGTGGCGGCAGACCCAGTGAATCAGAATCTCTGCCACGGGTCCTAGTTTGTGCCGAGGTGGGGCCTGAGGGGCATTTTTAGCAAGCAAACCAGTTTATTCTTATGTACAATAAAGTTTGCGAATCACTGTTCTAAATGTGTCTTGGGATCTAACTGTAGCTCTAGCTGATGTGTGCAAATCAGTACACATTTTTTGAACACTGTATTAACCCTTCCGGGTGAAAAGTATTAGGTTTTCTGACACAGAATTCAGGCAGCTACAGGAACAGAAGAATGCATACCTCTCAGAAAAGAATTCCTATACCTCAGTGTAGACATTGTTGCTATTGAGTCTGTATATAATCTAGCCATTCCACTTTCAGTTATCACTGTGCAGAGGAAATGAAGCTACCTGGTATGGATTCACTTACAATGTACTGGCCTGAAAATATCTGGGCAAAGAAATCACATAAAATAATTTCCCAGAGTCAAAATACTGAGCTCTACTGCTAAATGCATTGCTATCTCATTTATTAAGTACCTCCTGCATGCAAAGCCTGTTCAAGAAGATTTTGTGATTTTTATCTTCCTAGGCACAAATCATAGTACTTTCTTTTAGAAAAAAAAAAAAAAAATTCATACTCAATCTTATTCTGGCACTGGGAATGTGGAAGGGGTAAAATAAAAACTCTGACCTCGGCTTGCCTTGGCAGAAGAGAAACCTGAAATTGCATGAACTATTACTAGGGATTATTTACAGGTTTTCTAAACTTTCCATTTTATGGGTGATAATGACATGTATTTATTAATCCATGTTTATATGAATGACTGTGTCTGTTACTTTCAAATATTTTAAACAGTATTTAGATATTAAAGTAGGCATGCCTGAAAAACATTCTTCTAGCAGAAAAGAAATTGTGTCATTATTTGGTTATATGTTACATATATTCCCAAAATATATGTGCAATCTCATTAGAAGTCCAGGGCAAAAGGTCTAATTATATGCCATTATTAGTCTCAGTAACTTTACTCAATTTTGCTTCAAGCAAAAACAGAATAAGCAAGCCCCTGAAACTTCTGTGAATTATAAAGGAGAAAACTGATAATTCTGAAGGCCCAAACATAGTAAATGATAGTAGTGAATAATATTGGGAAATAGGAGAGGCAACAAGGGAAGGAACCATAACTAGCTGAACAATGTTGAATGATTGCATTATGCAGTATTTGAATTTGTGCTCTATCTCTTAATTATTCCTGTCATTCCATCCATTGTTCTCCTACCTTGCAGGAGAACAGAAATTAATAGCCAGCCTCCTTAAAGAAGTAGATCCTGTCCCCTTGTTCTTTAGTGCCATCTGCATCATCAGTAAAGCAGATGTCTGATAAGGCAGCTATTCTGAGCACATGGAACAAGAAGGAAGATTCCCCTCCCCAGTAAAGGCTTTCTCCTGAAAGTTCTTGAAACAACTCGCTTTTGCCCTTTCAGCTACCACAATTCCATGAGTTCTGGTTTCCATACTAAAGCTGACTTAGAGAGTCAGATGAACAAGTAGAATCACTGGTTTAAATTCATTGCGGGGACTGAACCAAAATTGAAGAGGAAATTTCCATTTTGCTTGCCATCCATTCAATACTGCAGAGAAAGAGGAATGTGAAAGCTTTTCTGCAGTTCAACCTATCTCTAGGAATATCTAGAGATAAGAATATTTTAAAATTACACAGAACTCAGTTTTCTTTTAACCAATGGCTGCTGAACGTAGACACCAGCCTGTGAGCGGGGAGTGATAGGATCACATGAGTATTCTGAAGGGAGATGCCATATTTCAACCTTCTCTGTATTACTTTCAAATGCATCATAGTGGTGGGGGGAACCCTAAGTCTTAGAGATTTATGTTAAAGTACATTCCACTGGTATCAGATCTAAAGAGAATCCTCTACAGAAATGGTTTTCTTTAAGGTTAGACTAATAAAAAATGAGACAATTGGATGCCATCTTATGGAATAATCTAGTAGGTGCCTGTCTTGTTCCCAGTGCACCCACTCATTTCAAAGAAAACTTGAAAGGAGTAGACTCAAAGTCTACATATACATGAAAAGAATGAGTGTGACCAGTCAGAGTACATTGTATTTCAAGGAAGCTTGGGTTCATCCTGAATATCGTTTGTTATTCCCTTTGGAATCTGGAGTTCAAGAGCACTGAGTTAATTTAAGAACCAGCAACTCTGATGTGTTAGCAATTGGGAAAATTGTGTGAGTGTGCACACACACACACACACACACATGCACACAGAACACACTCAAATGCGTTAAATGCCAAATTAAATTAGATATGGTTAATGAGATCCTTGATTTATTCTTATTTGACTCATCAATTTATTTCACACCGATATTCCTATCCTTAGTTATTTATTCTTATTATTTGTATCTCTTCAATACTCATTGCTCTTTTCTTTCCATTGAATTGTTTCCTGTATAAACATTGATCTTGCTTTAGCTTTTAGGCAGTTTTACCCAGAGGCTTGGATGAATTCACCATAATTATTCCTCTGATCCTGAATGTTTCAGAAAATTTGAGTACAGAGCAAAATGTCCATGCAGTTAGTTATAACTTCTTGGATAAGATTATAGGCATAGAATTCACACCCTGGTTTCAGTATATTTGTACCTCTAAACTTTTGGCATTGGTAATGAGACCTTCTGCACAGATATTTAGTTCTAATACCCCCATCAACATTTCCAGCTCAAAGGAGTTTCCAGAAATTAGACTGATTTTGACACCTTTCTGTTACACCAGTCGAAAATTGTCAGACTAACCAGATAGGAGAGTGAAATAGAGTCCACAATTCTTCTGCAATTCCTGAATCTTGCAAAGTTCTAAAAAAAAAAAAAAACAACCAAGATTTTAAATAAGTTTGACTCAAATCTCATCACTGAAACCTGATCTTAATTGAGAAGAGGCTCTTCATAGTTTTTGTCGATACCACTTAGCATGAATATTCATATGTTTCTCCCCAGAGATATTAATGCATTTGTTATAATAGATGCTATCTCAGAACCTGCTGGGATATTACATAACACAGCACATGGTATGACACAATATAACATAACATGAAAAAAAAAAGATTAAATCCTAGACTCTTCTGGTCCCACACATTTCAAATAAGGGGTTGTGAATTTGTACCTATTTTAAACAGAGATTCCACATAAAGAAATTAGACAACTTCCTCCAAAGTGCAATACTTGCCCCCAATGAGTGTGTTATAAATAACACACAAAGACAAAGCAATCATGAAAGAGCCACTGACTCATCCACTCCTCAGAGCTCATCTCTCTCATGTAGTGTATGTCAAATTTTTCCTCATTTAAGCTGAGAGTTGGTTGGCCATGATGTGCTGTGGGGTTGGAAGAGTTCGGTCTTTGAGCTGTAGAGACTGCTTGATCATCACACTTAACAGAGGTGCTACAGATAGTTTCAGCAAGAGGGATGGTTCAGGCTGCCATCAAGATGACAAAATTCTAAATGTACTCCCCCACCGGAAGAGAGGGTTCAGAAGCAAGTCCTTGGGGAGGGGGGCTTGACAGGGTTCTTTTCTGGAGCTGTCTTTTGCATTTCTATACACTATTATCGTGCTAAGAATTACCAGTTAGAGGTGACCCACCCTTTTCAAACAGAATCTCACAGGAAAATCTGCAAAACAAAAACTAAAAACCTGTGAATTAAATGATAATTCCTTTCTCCTCTTCACCAATATTCAGTTAATCTTTTTCGATACATTTCCTCTTCTCCCCTGCTCTACTCCTTGCCGTTTTCTTCTTCAGCTGTCCTCTGATAGCTAACCTCTATAAAAGATTACTTTTGTAAAACGAAATGGAATCCTTTGCCTAGAACCCTCACCAGCGTCTACATTACCAACAGATGTTTCAGCAAGTCACATAGCTCCTCAGCACTCAGCACTGGAGCTGCTTCTCCAGCTCCTTGCTTTGCTGTCACTCCTGAAAGCGGTCCTACAGGCCCCCCCACTCTGAATTGCTTGCCTTTCCATGTGTACCCCATGCTCTCTCACACCGGGTATGTTTGAGTGTCTCAGGCTTTCTCCATCTGGAATGTCCCTACTTCTTCACTTGGTGACTCCCTATTCATCCTTCAGGACTCAGCTCCCAGAACTCCCCATCCTTTGTAGAAGACACTGGCGCAATGACTGAGCCACTTTTTTCTGCCTTATAACATCTTAGACATAAGATCATTTATCCCATAATATTGTACTTAGCATGTCAATCTTCCGTAGACTCTGAACAACTTGAGGATAAGACAGGAATCTTACTTCATTCGCCTTTGTATTCTCAGTGTCAGGTGCAGTGCTTGGTTCAGAATGCGAGATCATTAAATACTTTTCGAAAAAAATATCATTCATGAATATCACACTCAAGGAAAAAACTAATAAGCTCTTCCACCAAAAATCATCTAAGAACTACTGACTGTACCTATGAAAGGCACAAACTTACCTAAAAGACTGAGAATTAGGCCTTTCATGTTTTGGTGTTAAGCCCTGAGTTACCAGTTTATAATTGCTAAATGCAGAATGTGCCAATTACCATAGTTTAACGGAAGGTATTTTGCATGGAGCCTGCTTGATATGTGAACTAAGGAAATAGCTAATTACACTACACTTTCCTTCCTGCACCCCACCATCCACTTCCAAATCACAGAGAGGTAAGTTTGTTCTTAGAAATTAAATGCCAGTCCCTTTGGGCTATCCTGAAGAGAGCCTCATTTTAGAACATACATCATCATAAGCTGAAAGTATCTTAATAATACTTCATCATTCCTGATCCACCTTCTGTGCTTTCATTGCTTTTGAGTGTTCAGATTCCATTGCATTTTATTTTAACTGGAAATACTCGTTTCTATGCATGTATATTGTGTGCATTATACTAGAATGGCTGGGACTGCCTATATAATTGGGCTAAGGCTTTTCCTCGGGGAAATCCAGTAAAATTATCTTCCATTACATTTCTAAAATACTACTCATTAAAAGCAGAAATAAACTTTTATACTCATGGCTAACAATGCAGAAAAGAGTCTCCACCCTGCAGCTTATCTCAATTTCAGAAAGGAGGAGGTATTTTCCAGATGAGTTGCTGTTTGATTTGATTTTCACCCGCAATTACTATCAAGATCTTTTTCCCCCAGCTTGTTTTGTGGTGGTTTTAAGCTTTGTCCTTATACCCCATTTTCTGAATCAATGTGTTTTCTAAAAACACTGCCCAATTACTGCTCATTTGAAGTTCAGAAATCTCTGCAATTTCCTTTTCTGATGAACCTTCACTATTTATAGTCATGGATGCCAAAAGAGAGAACGAAAGGAAGAAAGAAACCCCACTTCTCCCCAGAATTCTATGTCCTTCTTTCCCGCTGCTGAATTCATTGTTTTGATTCCTTCATGCGCTGGCAAACTTTCAAGCATGCCATATGAGAATTTTCAAAATGAAGCTCTCATTTAGGAGTCACACAGTGGTGATATACACACAGAGCTTCAATTTAAACCATTATTGCATACCATCTTTTTCTTTTTATAATAATCCATTAAATGCTTTCAAGTATGGAGAAGGAATAACAACCTGTAGATCCAAATGGAACCCAGATGACCTATAAAATATGTACTGCCTCCCTGCCTGAGTTGTTAGAGCTCTCATCTCTAATGGATGGCATTGTTATTTTACCATCCAGACAACCACACACATCAATTATACATCCTCCAATGTCATGAATCACTTTTTGAAGGCAACCTGTCTTTTGGTTGTTACATATGTCATTTTTTTTTAACCTCTGAGCAGAACTTGTGTGTGTGTGTCTGGGTGTGTGTGTGTAAAAGATGATGTCCTTGTTTTAAATATACTGATTGATAATTGGAAAATACTTTGGGGGAACATTTAATGTTTATTCTCCCAAGCATAGACTGCACTAATATTTGTTCAGTAATTTTCTATGACAATAGCAGCACTCAAGAGTACAATGTATGGTAAGATATTTTCTCCCAGAAAAATGCCATTTGCATTGCTTTGTGTATGCGAGTTAAGGCTTAATTTCCCAATTATACACGTACACATATTCACACTCACACACACACATGTACTTCCCTATCTACCTTCTTAAATACATTTACACTTATTTTATTACTCAAGATATGCAGTGTCTTATAAATAGCACACAATTAAAGACAAACAATTATGAAAGAGTCACTCCTTCATTTTAAAATCATTTCTCCAAATGGTTTATATCTCCAAATGGATGGAATATTGTAGCAAAACATTTAACCTTCATTTGTGGTATAATCACCTAAAGGTTCCAAATCATCTCATTACTCTAAGTCAGCAGGTCATTACAATACCTACAAAAATGAAACTTATAGAAAGCGTGGGGCTATCTGAAGCCCCTGGGAAGTCTAACACATAATAAAAGCAGCTGCTTATCAATGCTATTCCTTAAAAAGATTTAGAAAGGAAATTGTGCAGTTTTTTTGTTAATAATTCATATTACTCTCAACTAAGATTTCTTACTGGGTTGCTGTTAAGTGTGTTGTTTTGTGGTGTTTAGATTTGCCTTATCTAAGAACAAGTAAATTTAAGACATTTTCTTATTTTTCCAGTCTCAGGGAATCAAGGATATTTGTCTACCATCTTACAACACATACTACTGTACAACTGCCAATAATACTATAATTATCTAATTCTTGCCATGTTACAGGCAATGTGCTAAGTCCTTTACAACCATTAGCTCATTCAATCATCCTAAAAGTCCTAGGTGTAGCACTCCATTTGACAGATGAAAAGCCAGGCTTACGAGGCTAAGAACCCTTATAATTTTATAAAGACTGAGTCAGAGCCTTTTTAACTTTTCCCATTAGGCTATATCAAATAATAAATAGTTTTAACATAGAACATTTAACAATCAGTTAAAATAAATGACTGAGAGTTTACATATATATATTTTTTTCTTTTTTTAGAGAAGAAGAGAGAGTGTCTAAGAGAGAGTGGGGGAGGGGCAGAGGGAAAGAGAGAATCTTAAGCAGGCTCCACACCCAGCGCAGAGCCCGACACAGGGCTTGATCTCATGACCCTGAGATCATGATCTGAGCCAAAATCAAGAGTCAGACACTTACCCAACTGAGCCACCCAGGTGCCCCTACATTTATATTTTTTGTGGCTAGTGGAAAAAATGGTTGCTTTCTATTACAGAAAGCTGAGAAATTCTAGAACTTTAGGCATTGTCAATGAAACAATCATTAGTGATTTTTAGACCTTTTCATGTCTCTCAATCCTTGCCTCTAAGAACTTTATATATTTTCTTCACAAAGCCCAGTGTTTCTCCTAAGTTCCAATGCCACACTTCCAACCACTTGTTATACCTCTCCACCTAGATGCCTTACCAATGCTTTATGCCCCTAAATGCCCAGTTTCTCTAGACTTCCTTGTTCCCATAAATGGAATCATCATTCATTCAATATACCTATCTCAGTTTTGTTCTTTTCTTCCTTCTCCTTGTGCATTACAATCTGTAGTTATCCACTTGGTTGTCAAACATCCACTTGGTTGGATGTTGCCTTTCGTAGCTATCTGGCCCTCCTTCTCATCCCTACAACCATAATCCTTTTACAGTATCTTTTTTTTTTTTTCATTTAGGACTCTGTATTAACTCCCACTTGGCCTTCCAGCTTTTATCATATTCTAAATATCTCTCCCAATTCCAATATATCATGCATCCTGTAGCCAAAATGATCTTCCTGAGATCCACTCTCTTCACATCACTTCTGGAAAATCCTTTGTGTTTTTCTACTGTCTACCAACTAAGTTCTTCATTCAGGTTTCAAGGTTCTGGTCTTATCTCTACCACTTTGCTCTTTTATTCTTCTTATAAGGACACTAGTCTCAGTAGGGGAGCCTGACCCTAATGACCTCATCTAAACCAAATTATCTACCCAAAGCCCCACCTGTCAAGTATCATCACACTGGGGCTTAGGGCTTCAATATATGAATTTAAGGAGTACACATTCAGTCTATAAGCTGTGCCCCATTTACATACTTTATCATGCTTGGAATGTTCTTCCCCTCTTTCTCCCTATCAAGATTGCCCATTCTTCAAAACCCAATGAAGCCTCATTTTTCAGATCTTTCCTAAGAAGTTTTAATATCTTCTTCCTTTGAACTCCCTTTGAACACTGTGTTTTTCTTAACAGACTCGCCTTCACTTGTAGTATAACCAGTCATGTACTTATTTAAGTCACCCTCTGGATTATCAGTACTTTATGGAGAGGAAATGTATTTTAATCATATTTGTATTCCCTGAAGCACTTAGCACAATGTCTAGTATCAAAAGAGAACTCAAGAATGTTTATGAAATTGGATCATAAAAATTGTTAAACCTGGACAGGAACTTGGAAAAAAAGCATAACATTATTTCTGGGAAAGAAGAATTATCAGCAAAGTACAATGACATACCATCATTTAATTATTAAAATTCAAGTAAAATGAACACTATTCATTTTTAAAAAGAGGGCGGGGGGAGGGATAAGAAACCAAATTTTGTATTATTAGCTCAGTGTTGGAAGTCATTAGAACCAGGAGAATTTCTTATTCTTAATAGTATGGCAAGAGGGAGAGAAACAAATTTGAAACTACACTGGAAAGGGTTAAGGAGGAGCCATGGCGTGGGACCTCTTTAGGTTGGAATGCTTTTTTTCTTTTCTCTTTTTTTTTTTTAAATCTGATTTGTCTCATTCCCCTAAATTATGTAGGTACTACTTTCTCTTAACCTCCTCTCTAGGTCTGTCCTCTAAGATATCTGTCCTCTAAGAACTAATTAGCATCCTGTGTTGTTTTGAATGTTTCTTTGCAAGATGTTGATTTCTTGAGGGTAGAAATTATTTTATAAATCTTTACATATTCAGCTCAACCCAGTGCCTAGCACAGACTAGATGCTTAGCAAATATTTGTGGGTTGAGTTAATTGATTAAACTGTTTCCACAGTCTGCTATCTTGTGATCCTGGGTCAGTATATATCATTGAATCTCACTCTCCACATCTGCAAAATGAAGATCAAGACTGTGATGAGGCTAAGACTGTGAGGAGGCTCAGTCAAGATAATGCATATAAAATATGTGGTACTATTATACATACATTATGGACTATTACTAATGTATATAAATCATCAATTTTTAAATTAATTATGACACTTTGACTTCACTCTTACCCAGAATGCTTTGGAAACAGTTCTCCCTACAAATCACTCAGCATTCCACATTATTATTAGGAAGTAAATAAAATGTTGAGGCATTTCTCTACCCCATTATCACAGTTAGTTAAAAACTGACACATGAACTTACACTTCCGTGATGAAGGCTTAACTGTCCAGGGAATTATGCTCTCATCATAACCAGGAAGGCATCGGATGGCAGGAAATACAGGACTGTGATCCTGAGAGAAAGTAAATAAAGTGGGCCCCCAAACTGCACCAGTTTACCACCTGGAAGCAGTTCGCAGGCCACAGCACAGAGTGAGGGGACCCACACAGAACTTGGCAGTCTCGGTGAGTTGAGGATACAGAATTCATGAACACAGAGTCATTTAGATTGGCAGGTCAAAATATGAGCAAGAAGGGAGCTAGCTGTACATTGAGGTTTGCTCTGGAGAACAACATAGAAGTCCCCTCAACCTTTAGCTGAGTAAGGATCTGTGCATTAGGTGGAAACATCTACAAGGCTGAGAAAAAAAAAAACACCAGAAAGCAATACACCAAGATATATCTAGAGTTCACAGAAAGCTGGAAATAGTTTGTAGTCCTACCAGCCAAAAGAGAGAGACTTGTGAACATGAGGGCACTGGGTAGAGTCTTCAGCATGATATGGGTTTGAAAGTATTGTTTAAAGTACCAAATGATCCCAGATAATCTAAGTACTAGGTATTTCACTGAAAAGAAATAAAAACATATATCCACACAAAGATGCATGCTTGAATGGTCACAGCAGCATTATTCTTAATAACCAAACAATCCACTGTCCCTCAACTGGTGAATGGATGAAATAATTGTGGTATGTCCACACAAAGGAAGAAAAGAAAGGAACTATGGATACACAATAAAAGATGGATGAATCTCAAAAACATTATGCTAAAGATAAGAAGCTAGACCAAATACTATATACTATATGATTCCATTTATATGAAATTCTAGAAAAGGCAAAAGTACAATGAAAGAATGCAGCTCAGTCTTTGGTAATGGCAAAAGATGGGGAAAGAAGTATTTTGGCATAAGAAGAGTTTTTGGAATGGTGTACAGGTTCTATCTAATGTGTGGTGGTGGTCATATGAATACGTACATTTTTTCAAAATTCATCAAATTGTGCACCTAAATTGATGACATGTATTGTACACAAATCATATCCTAATAAGTTTTATTTTTAAAAACTGACTGTATGTCTAAAAAAAAGCGTTCTTTAGGCTATTATTTATGTCTTTAGTCCTCCACAGGATTCATTTTCCAGCTTTACAGTTACGCTTCAGTGTCCAATGTGCACTCTGTAGCCATCTCTAGTTTCAGGGAAGACTAGGAAAGTGAACAGGAATAATGGAACTCTTTTCCACTCTGTGGTAGAAAGGGGCAAGGCCAAAGAGAATGGGGAATGGCTACTGAGTTATCCAATCAACAGCGCCTGCCACTGTCTCACACTAAATTTTAAGTAGAAAACAATAATTCTTAATATAATGGGGCTCTCAAGTTTGCTCAGTGCAACCTAAATTAATCAGCATAATCAAAGCATGATGCATTCTAGTTAACTGCATTTTCTGGTTAGCTAGAAAAGTATTTCTTTTAGAGTTTTATCAAAAATCTTAGACACATAAGAGTCTTTCCTTCTTTACTAAGTAAAACATAGTGAATGTATTTAAATTTTGTTTTTATTAATACTGAATCTTCTAGTGTTCAGATTCAGTACTTTGAGCATAAGTCTGCAGATGCAGGTAGAGATGGATGTAGTGAAATATTTCTCAGTTGGGTTCCACAGAATGCTGATCCTGCAAAATCGCTTCCCTCTCTTTTCTCTAAATAAGTGTTCCATAATCATGTTTGAATAATATTGCCTATTATAGCCACCCTTATAATGTCATAAAGCATATTATTAAAATTTCTGAAGTATCCTACCAAAAAGAACAACCACAAAAAAATCATTGATTCTGTTTAAACTAATATATCTGAGTAGAGAAGTTATTGTTTTTGTAATTTATTTATGTCAGCTTCCTAAGAACTGGAATTCCAGTGGGGCATGCTGCTGCTATTGTGGAAAGACCCACAAGCAATGAGGCTGACAGAATTGGATTTGAATCCTGACTTGGTGACTTAACAATGACCATATATAAGTTTTAATCTCTTTGATTCTCAGTATTTTCACCTATTGAGTCAGCATTATAACATAAAAGTGTTCTTGTAAGAATTAGAAATCGCAGGGCACCTGGGTGGCTCAGATGGTTAAGCGTCTGCCTTCAACTCAGGTCATGATCCCAGGGTCCTGGGATCGAGTTCCGCATATTAGGCTCCCTTCTCAGCAGGGAGTCTGCTTCTCCTCTCCCTCGGATCCTCTCTCCTGCTCGTGCTCTCACTCTGTCTCTCTCAAATAAATAAATAATCTTAAAAAAAAAGAATTAGAGATCATGTCTATAAAGGATCTAATGCAGTGTCTAAGGAAGGTAAATGCTCCAGAATTCAATTTATCATCAATTTATCACCACTACCACCACCACCACCACCATCATCATCATCATGCAGCTTTCTTTCTAGGAACTCTAGAACTTGGATTTGCTTATTTATTTAATTATTCCCTAAATTATAGATATTACTTTTTAAATGAACTTCTGCTCTGAAAGGGGGTTGGGGAAGCCTAGTTAATTGAAGTTCCAGTTTTAGTTGTTTTCTAATTAATGAAAGTCATTACACTTTGGACAGTGACATCACATTACTCTATCAATAGGGTATTGGACTCTAATCCAGCTACCTAATGTATCTTAGGCTGAAATCAAATTCATAGCTTTCATTTAATTGTCTTTTATTCTTGTGTGGTTAGGAGATTCTTAGATATTATTCCCACATCTATCATAAGGACCTGTGGAGATTTCAGGATGGTTGAGCTAATGGGAGGGCTGTAATAATGTATTATGGCTCATCTGGTTCATTATACTTTTGAACATCCTACTCTGTCCACCTTGTGGGTCTTCTTTCACATTTTTCCAGTGGTAATAAAAACAATAATAATTGATGGCAGCAAAAGCAATAAAAGTAGTCTTAATATTTTATACTATAAAACACTGTATGTTTAAGGTTGTCAAGGCATTTTCTAAATAAATGTTTTCATAAAGCAATAACCAGGCTCTCTGAACCATTATGTAATGCCAGGGAGAAGGTCATATAACTTTCCCATAAAACTCCTTTTTTTGCATCAGGTAAAATGTTCCACAATAATTGTATTGTCTGTCCATCACAGCACCTCAGGGAAGCATGCTGTTAGCAGGGTCATTTCTCCTTCACAGTTGAGGATACTGAAGCATAGACACATTAGTGGTAACTTGTCCAAATGAACACCATGAACTAGTGAACCAAATCACTGTGTGACAACGACACCACTCAAAGGCAGGTGCCACACAGCAAATGGCATCATGAAGGTTAATTTCAGATTAAACTGGGGCAGCAGGCACATTGGGTCATCTTGGGAAGATGTGCTAAAATGCACAGGGACAAGGTTAGTCATGGTTCATAAACCTTACCTGAGAGTGTTCTCTGATGTGTTTAGGCATTCAACTTTATTTTCACAAAATAGTTGTGGCAGGAAGACTGTCTTTTATTATCAAAGTGGAAATAGAACACAATGATTTTTCTTCTTCCTAATAAGTATCAACAACTTCATCCACTTTGGACTGCCAGACTTAAGTCTACTCTGTTCATAAGGAGTGATTTTCAAAAATTTTTGACTGAAATCACATGAAATAATAAAGCCTGCTGGTTACATGCTCAAGAGCTGTTTCTAGGAACATGAGTTCACGGCAGCTGGCCTCACTCAGCCAAAGGAGTTAATTGCAGAGGGCAAGCAGAGCCTCTCGTAACAGAACAATCTAGAAAGTACCAAGATGGAAGAAAGTTTTTTTAAGTCATTTGCTCATAAACTTTTTTGAGCACACACTCCTTCCCCCCGCCCTACAAATTCTGATGCACTATATACCCTAAATATTGCATAATATTTTAGAATGACCACAGACTTTATGATGCCCTCCATAGACTCCCTAGAGTGCCATGAATTCCAGATTAATCTCTCTCCCCTCCCCCTGCATCTCTCCCTCTTCTTCTCCCTCGCATCATTTCTAGTTTCAAAGAGGAAAACTAGAATCCAGCAAGGATAAATTATTTCATAATTATTCCTCATTGAAGAGATTCTTACCTCTTAGTTTTCCACGTCTCCAGAGTTCTTGCAACATCTAAGACATTGAGTACAACAAATATTAGAAAAAGATAGGTTTTTTCCAGGCTCTATATTAATTCTAAATACACTTACATTCCAGCATCCAAAAGATGTGGGTATTCATCTTAGCGAGCTAATATCAATTCACGATATTTCATTGAGGTAATGGGAATATATACACTGACTTATCAAAGGAAAGTAAAGATGAATGCCAATGAAATTCATTTCACTGTATGATGAATACTAATTTCGTAAAGCATACCTCTATATTTATAGCTTATAATAATGCTTTGAGACATACCAGTATGATGTGAATAATTGTAAATAATTTTAAATTTTGAATTACTTCTGTCTCAGTTGTTTTTAGGTTAAAATCTATATTTTTAACTGACAATACCAAGTGTTGGTGAGGATGTGAAGCAACCAGAACTCTCATGCGTTGCTGGTGGGGACATTTAGGAACATAGTTTGGCAGTTAAACATATACATGTCCATTGACTCAGTTATTTAACCCAAAAGAAAGAAAACATATGTCCTCCTAAAGAATTGTGTTAAGAATGTTTATAGCAACTCTATTCATAATAGCCAAAAAATGGAATCAACTCCAGTATTCATTAATTTTTGGAGAAAGAGTAAACATATTGTGGTGTCTATACACAATACAATACTTCTCCAGAATATAAGGGAATGGATTAGTTATATTGTCAATAGCTGGGATGAATCTTAAATATATTAACTTGAATGAAAGAAGCTAGACATGAGCATGCATAATCTATGTTTCAATTGATATAAAGTTGAAAAACATACAGAAGTAATCTTTGGTGATAGAAAGTAAAATATTGGTTGCCTATGGAAAGGAGTGATTTTATTTGGAAAGAGGTACAGAGAACTTCCTACAGTAATGGCCATGTTCTAGATTTTGATAAGGATATGAGTTAGATGGATGTATATATCTGCCTACATTCATTGAACTACAGTAGTCCACCCTTATCTGCAGTTTTGCTTTCCACAGTTTGAGTTACCGTCAGTCAACTGCGGTCTCTTCTAATGAATCATCAGAGGTCCATGGCAGCCTAACACTCTGTCCCATTGCCTGCATCATTCACCTCAATTCATCTCATCATGTAGGCCTTTTATCATCTCAACATCATCACCAGAAGAAGGGTGAATATAGTACAAGATACTTTGAGAGAGAGATCGTATTTACATAACATTTGTTATGGTATATTGTTATAATTGTTCTATTTTATTATTAGTTATTGTTGATCTCTTACTTTGCCTAACATATAAATTAAACTTTTCATAGGTATATATGTATAGAAGAAAACATAATATAAATAAGTTTTGGTACTATCCATGGTTTCAGGCACCACTTGCAGTCCTGGAACGTATCTCCTGTGGATAAGGGGGGGACTAGGGCATATACTTTTTTTGTTTTAACAATCTCCATGCCCAGCATGGAGCCCAATGGGGGTTTGAACTCATGACGCTGCGATCAAGACCGGAGCTGAGATCAGGAGTGGAACACTTAACCGACTGGGCTACTCAGGCACCCCAAGTGTATATACTTTTAAGACCTGTGCATTTTACCATGTGTAAATTACACCCGCCTTCCCCCAGAAATAGAGCTTCAGTCTGCTTCTGCATTCTCTTATCACTAGAGTTTCCGTGATAGCCTCTATGCCTTGCATGACCTCTGGGGCCTTTCCCTGGGTTTCCACAAGATGAGCCTCATGTGAACTCACCACACACCTGTTTACTGCTAATAGGTCTTTCTCATCTAGCTACATTTCCCTTATTACTTAAATGATTTCCTTCTAGGATCCTCATTTCTTTTCACCATCATAAATAAATCAATAACAGGACTTTATTTTTTTTAAACTTAGGCTTCAGGTCCTGAAATCTGTGGCAAGTCTGTCTCCAAAAGAGTTCATTTTAATATGGTAGTCATCAGCTTACTAAAAGCCCAACTAATTTTATATAGAGAAAGGTCACTATTATGTTATGAAGTAACATGTGAGGCTGATGGACTTAACGGATGACTCATGATATTATGAAGGTAACGCTAAGACCAGTGGATGTCATTCATATGTGACTCTTTCACACAAAAGAATTTGGCATTTGGTAGCCTCGGACACTGTCTCCTCATGGCAGAAAGGGAGACAACAGCTAGGAGTTGGCTCTTCACTGTTTCAATAGAGAGGACATCATCTGCACTCAGTTGTGGCAATTTCTAGGTTACTTCAGGGAAGGTGGAGGAGTTGTCAGGGTGAGGACCGTGCTTCAGAAATTGATGCTGATCTCTTGCCACCGTGGCTGGCACTCTGTGGTTTGCGAGCCGAGAGATACTTTTTCTGGGATTTTGAGCTTGTCGAAATAAGAACAAAGCAAATAAGGGGGGAAAAGGCCAGGTGCTTTACCAATGCTACACGTAAGGTGTTTTATACTGTATTGTCTGGCAATTACTCTACAGTCCCAGGGCATAAAGTCATGCCATGGCTTCTAACATGAGCTTTGATCTCCATAGGACAATTTCACTGAGTCTAGAGATGTGAGGTAGCAAATTCCATCCCACACTTCATAAATTTGGGGCTACTATTACTTTAGTGTGGCTTCTTTATATTCCACTTTATTATGACTATATCTATATAAATGCAAACACTGTTTCTGTGGGTATAATTTCATAAAGCAAAACTATCTTCTATCTTTAGCAGTGAAATTCAAGTGGCAACTATGACAAGCAAAGAAAAATGAATGCAGTTAACTTCAACCATCCCTGCTCATCTGAAAGCTTATGTCAGTTTCTAAATAAGCTTTTCATTTTTCTATTCAGTCTGCTGATCTTTGTTGATTTACAGCATGAATGAGCATGGCACATTGCAACTTGTATAGTGTATTTTTCCTAAATAATAAAACATTTATTGCAGACACATCAAGCTAGCTAGTGGCTCTAAATTATTGTGGCAATGAAGTGCCATGTTAACAACTCATTTACATCCTTCTGGTAACTCTCCATTACCAAGGTAAGTAATTTAATTCCATCTAGGAACAATGACTTTACAAAGTGTATTTACTGCAATTTGGAAAAAATATATTTAAATTGAATTAGAAATTATGATGAGATCATTCTAACTAAACACAAACAAAATAAAGTATTTAGTCAGGATAGACTGAATTATCTCATACAATTTTTGGTAAAGATGTGCTAAAATACCTTCAGAGAGCTTTATAATATATTTTCAGATATGTTGAATGTATGCAACTTGTGAACGTCCATGCGTTATAAATTCAATTCTCTCATTCATCTTTGACTTCAATTCTCTCTTTGGGTAAATTACAAAAAGTTGAGTTAGTTGTATTCCTCCTCCTCATCCTACACTTCATAAATGTAGTGGGTATATTCACCTTATTGCCTATGCAGAGCACTTGCATATACCTGCACAAGCCATCACATTGATGTGAGGCCCCTCTCTTATTTTATTCCCTTCCTCCTTCATCCTAGATCCTGATCCATTCATCTTCCTGTACCCCACTAAGTATCTATTTTAATGTATTTAGTTGTGTCTTTGTGTATGTATCCTTTTAAAATAGTGTTTCCTATGTATGTGTTTTGAACTTATATAAATAATATTGCTTTCTCCTACCTTACTCCTTCAATAGAGTTTTTATATGCATCCCTTTATCTCTGATACCATTAGTTTGTAGCTTCTCACTGCAGCGATGTATTCTAAAGTGTGCATCTTCCACATTTACTTAACTATTCCCCAACTAGAGCACCTCCAATTCCCTGCTATGCAACATGATGAGGACTCTCATATGTCCTCTTATGAACCTATGAACGAATTCCTCTATACCGAGAGTGGGCTTCCTGAATCCCACTCAGAGAGCATGCACACGTATTCGGTAAGGATGAACATATGGCACTAGGATGAATCCATGCTTGAAGCATGTTTCCATACACAGCAAGGATCTAGAGATGTGCACATTCTCAGGAAGGAGGAGGACATACTCATTAAGGTTGGGCTCAGAGTGGGTGGGAATAAACAGAAACTCCATAATCAAGATGCCCACATACACAGTACTCAGGAGGTACATACACTCAGTACAGATTACCCCTAAGTATGAGAATGTGCTTAATTTCATAATTGCTGCAGATTGTTGTTTAAAATAGCTGCAATTTACCAGCAATGCCGGTGTCCCCATTCCATATTCTTTACATATTTTGTTTTATTCATAATTTTTGCTTATCTCATGAGTGCAAATTATTATTCCATTTTTGTGGTATTTATCTTACTACTAATGAGTTTTTAAGATGCTTATGATCAGTTTGAGCTTATTTTTCCATGAATTGTAAATGTAGAAGCTTTGCATGTTTTGAATTTATTTTTTATCATTTTTTGTTGTGATTGCAGGAGTTCCTATCATATATATATATTATTATATATTGTGTATGAGTATAATATATTACATATATTATATAATTGAATAGTATGTACCATGTACTATATGCTACAGCATCCTTCATTATGTAACAGTAGTTAATTACATATACCAAAATCCATTCATGTTTTGGGTTTCTTCATACCACGAGTTTTGCTTTGGGGAATTTTATTGAAGACTTTCCCCACCCATGGTCCAAGTTACAGGGTAGTTTTTCTCCTTTTCTTCCAGTAGTTTTATAGTTTACCTTTTACATTTCGATATGTTACATCAGAACTGCACTCTTGTATGCAAGGCAAACTAGTGATCTGGGTTTATTTATTTTTTGATAAATAATAAGCAGTTTCCAAACACACTTTTCTAAATACTGCATACATGCATTTATAGTGCTGTATTTATCATTTTTCCCACATATAAATAGATTTCTTTCTGAGTTTTGTTCCTTTGGAATTCTTATTTCTTAGTGAACACCGTATTATTTTCACTAAATGGCTTTGAGGTTCATCTAAATATCTGGAAGAGAAACTATCCCTCTTCACTCTTCTTTTTATGGATCTTTATTCTCCCATATGAAATTTAAGAGGAGTTTGCCAAGTTTCTAAGATTCATATGCAATTTTTCCCGGGGTTGCCTTGAGTTTATAGATTCATTGAAGGGAAATTTATCTCTTATAATGATAAGTTGCCCCATCCATAAATACAGAATCTTTTCCCATTTAGGTAGATCTGTCTTTAAGTCCTTTAATAAAGGCATTAATTATTATTATTGTTACATTAATTTATACATATATAACAATTTTTGTTACTTTTGTAAATTGCATCTTATTTTTCTATTATATTTTCTATCTGATTATTGTTGCTTTAGAGCAGGGTTGGGCAAACTTTCCTGTAAAATACCAGATAGTAAATAATTTAGGCTTTGTGGGCCAGACAGTCTCTTTTGTAACATTCAACTCTGCCATAGTAGCAAGAAAGAAACCCTAGACAATATATAAACAAATGGGCATGGTTATGTTCCAATAAAAGATTATTTACAGAACAGGTGATGGCCAGATTTGTCCAGCAGGTAATAGTTTGTCAACTCCATGCTATAGAGGAATAATATTCATCTGCTTATGCAGCAAATTTGCTGAGCTCTCTAATTAGGATAATTGGAGTACTGGTTGTATGTAGAGGGTTTTTTTAAATATTGATAAATATATTATCTGTAAATAAAGGCAGTTTATCTCTTTCTTTCCAATTGTTAAACTTTGTTTCTTTTTTCTTAATTAGAAAGTTGGCTAGGATCTTCATCATTGTATTAAATAATAGCAGTGATAGTGGGCATCCTTGTCCTGATCTTAGCCTTTATGGGAATACCTCTAAAGTTTCTTCATTAAATATGATGTTTCACACAAGTTTGGGTTTTATTCAATTTTATCATTTGATGAAGTTAAGGACATTCTCTTCTGTTTCTGGTTTAATAATGTTTTATCAGTTTTATCAGAAATGAATACCATCATTTCATTCTTAAACTGCATTAGAACATGGTGTATTTTTCTCTCTAAATCACCTTTTTTTGGTATAAAAATTATATACAATGAAGTAAGTCCATTTTAAGTGTACAGTGCAATGAGTAATGGCAAATTTATATAGACTTGAAACCACCATCCCAGTCAAGACATGGACCATTTCCATCACCAAAAAAAAATTATATTTATACCTTTGCAGTGATTTTATCCCAATCTCTAAAGTCAGGAAATAATCTGCCTTGTGCTACCATAGATTAGTTTTGCCTTTTTAGAGTTTCATATAAATGAGGTCATACACTACGTTCACTTTCATGTGTGCCTTCTTTTGATGAACATGTTTTTAATTTCATTGATGTTGAAAATATAAGTAATTCATTCCTTTTTATTGTTGAATACTATTTCATCTTATCAATCCAGCAAAATTTGTTACATATATGTTTCATTTAAAATGTATTTTTCATCTTTATAAATTCTATTAGGTCTTTTTAATATATTCTCTTTCTTTCCTTGTTATGTTTTCACTACATTTTTTGGTATATGGAACATATTAAGATAGCTGTATTAACATCCTTTCCTGCTAATTGTATTATTTCTGTCATCAGTTGGTATTTCTCCTTCTTGTGGGTCACAGCTTTTTGCTTTTTTGCATGCCTGATAGCATTTTTAGATGCTAAACATGGTTAATTTTATATTGTTAACTATTTGGATTTTTTTTAATGAATGTTGGGAAATGTTCTGGATGCATTTAGTTTAGTGGGAATCAGTTGAATCTTTGCAGTCCTCGCTTTCAAGTTAGTCTGTGTCAGTCTGAAGGAGCTGTAGGGCCAATTTAGCTCCATTATTTAAAAAAAAAAAAGAAAAGAAAACTACCTAATTCTCCATGTTTCCTGAGACAACTTCCCTGTGCCTATGGAAGCACAAACATTCTCAGCATTGTGGGAGCTCTGATAGTTGTTTGCTTTCCAGTGTCTCTTTCCCCAGCTTCATGGGGTTCATCCCACACAAGTTCCATGAGTACTCAGTCCAAGACTTGAAGGGACCTCTCTGTAGATCTCACGAGTTCTCTTTCTCTGTGAAACTATAAACATTTTTCTCATATACTTTGTTCAGTTTTGTCATTGTTTAAGATGCCATAAATTTCAATCCTTGTGCCTCCATCATTAAGAGAAGCAGAAATCTTAGAGATATATAGATACATACTTTTTCCAGTTGCCTCAGTCTCCTCAAACTCTGCTCTTTCTCCCGTGTTTTCTGCTTGGGTTTCTTCTCCCTACATCATAGTCTGGAAAGTGCCTCCAGAAAGAAAGAAGAGAAGATAGCGAGGTTTGCTTCTTTCTTTACCTTCTCTCAGGGATTCTATGCTGTGCTGTCTGTTGCTAAATCTGAAAAGAGGGCCGTTTCATTTTTTTTTTTTTCTGGTTTTCTTGGTTATGATGAAATTATTATTTGGATACCACTTACTCCATCAGGACTGCATGGATGTCTGATGGAATCTTAGGTAATGCACGACTGCATTTGCTTAGCCAATGGTTTATTTAGGATTTTTACATCAATGGCTTTTCTGTGAAACGGAACTTTTCTCTATTTGAATTATTCCATGTTGCTGTGTAATTGGTATTATACTAATTTCATAAGATGAATTAGACAGCATTTATTTTCTACATTTTGGAAAAGAATTGTGGGAGAAAACATTGTCTGTTTTGTGTAATTTTTTTTTTTAAGATTTTATTTATTTATTTGACAGAGAGAGACACAGCGAGAGAGGGAACACAAGCAGGGGGAGTGGGAGAGGGAGAAGCAGGCTCCCCGCGGAGCAAGGAGCTTGATGTGGGGCTCCATTCCAGGACCCCGGGGATCATGACCTGAGCCGAAAGCAGTTGCTTAACCGACTGAGCCACCCAGGTGCTGTTTTGTGTAAATTTGTTTACAACTTACTTTTAAAGGTGTAACAACAACTTTAAAGGTGTCTGAGTCAGGAGATATTTTTAGAGGAAGGCTTTTAGATAAACATTTTATTTTCTTTAATAGGTTTTGATGTGGTCAGATTTTCTACTTGTGATGATTTTGGCATGTTCTTATTTTCCAAATATTACTCTACTTCATCTAAATTTTTAAATGTTCTTATTTGTTATATTGTTTTAAAAATCTCTGTTATATCTGTATTTTTCTTTCCTTTCCACCCCATATTTTTAAAATTTGCGTCTCCTCAGTAAACTACATGAGTACAAATCTCCATCTCAGAGTCTATTTCTTGGGGAATCCAACCCAACAGTTGTTATCCCCATAGTTAAAAAAAAAAAATAGACTCTCAATCTAACAATATTAACAAAAATAAATTTAAAGTAATTAGAAACAAGGTAAAAAACAATTTTTTTAAAGAAAGCAGAAAATAATGTTATGACCTCAGGATGAGGAAGACTTTCTTGTACAAGTCAAATTAGCTGATACATGAAAAGGAGATTGTCAAGTTTCTATATGTTAAAATTCAAGTTTCTGTATGTTAAAATTTTCAGGTGCATTTTGAATAACCATTTAAAAAGTGAAAAGCCAAGCCAACAACTGGAACAAGTTCTCTGAGATGCATATATCCAATAAAATGTTAGCATCTGGAATATATAAAGAACTCCTATAACTAGGTAAGAGAAAAGCAAAGCAGCACCAGAGAAAATTGGACAAAAATCTAGAAAAGGCAATTCAGGAAAACGGAATTTGGTTGGACAAAATAGATAGGTGAAAATATTCTCAAACCATGTTAATTAGGCAAATTAAACACTACAGTGTTATATTGCCACTTTATACCCATCAGATTGACAAAAATTTATAAGTTTGACAGTATCAAATGTCGATGAAGAAGGAGAAACTGCCAGCAAGTGTGTAAATTTATGCAGTCATTATGGAGAACAATTGGGCATTAATGCACGCTTAGGAATGTATGTCACATAATTATTACTCATGTTCACAAAGACATATGTACAAGTATGTTCATAACAACTGTTGTTTATAATGACAGAAAGTTACCAAAAAAGGAAATTATCCATAAATAAGGGAGAAGATAAATAAGTTGTGATATCATCATATGAAGAGGTATTATTACTCAGTAATGAGTGAGATAAAGCAACATGTTCCTGCATGGATGATTCATAAGTATGATACAACAATGTTTTATATCCTTAAGATAGGCAGTGAGTACACAGGTGTTCATTGTATTATTCTTCAGACATTTTGTGTGACTAAAATGTTTCTTCTTTTTTTTTTTAAGATTTTATTTATTTATTTGACAGAGAGAGACACAGTGAGAGAGGGAACACAGCAGGGGGAGTGGGAGAGGGAGAAGCGGGCTTCCCGCTGAGCAGGGAGCCCGATGCCGGGCTCGATCCCAGGACCCTGGGACCATGACCTGAGCTGAAGGCAGACGCTTAATGACTGAGCCACCCAGGCACCCCATCTAAAATGTTTCATAATAATTCTTTTAAAGAAAGAAAATATGAATTACCTTAAGTTACTAAAGAGATACCCCATCTGGCATCAAGGAAAAGAGGATCAGAAAATATTTTATTAAAAAGAAGGTATTTGAGTTGGAACCAGGAAGATGTTAAGATTTCAACCCTGGAATTAAGGAAAAGGGCAAGATTCCATAGGAAAATTACAATGAAAGAAATTATGAATGTATAAAACAAAGAATATGTATGGGAATTAAAATGCAATCCATTTCTTATTTATTAATGTCATAATCAGCCAAATTCACCACATTTTACAGAAGAAAATGGTGAGATACAGAGATGTTAAGTAATATATCCAAGTTTATTCAGAATATACGAGTTGGGAATTGAACGCAGGTGCTCAGACTTGGAGACTCTCCATATCCCAACTACTATGCTATATTGAGTGATAAACCACATTTTTGCCCTTGACTATTTAAAAAAATTTCCGGATTTTGTGAACATTCCTATATAATCATAATTTTTAAATATTCAGAGCTAATATACACAGAAAAAGAAGTCTTTTTCTAATTCGCAGGAAACAGTCTTGAACATTCTGTTGACAGTGTAGCCAAGTAGAGGGGTTATTAATATCATCCAAATAATCATAATCAGAGCTACTTTCATCCCTCAGACATTGGCACTTAGCTGTTCCCAATTCTCTGGTATACTCCTCTTCTAGATCGGTGCTGTCCAATAGAAATATGTGAGCCACAAATATGAGCCACATATGTAACTTAAAATTTTATAGCAGCCACATTATAAAAAATAAGAATACAGGTGGAAATAATTATAATAATGTATTTTATATAACTCATTATACCCAGAATATCATTTCAGTATGTAGTCAGTATAAATATTAATAAGATTCTTAACATATTTGGCATGTTAAGTGTTTGAAATCCAGTTTGTATTTTACACTTATAGGACATCTCAACTGGGGCTAGTTATACTGAAAGAACTCAGTCGCCACATGTGGCTACTGACTATCATATTGGGCAGCACGGCATGGACGAAGCCACTTTGTCCACACAGTGTTTGCTGTGGGTAAAATAAATTTCAGAGGAAATCAGGGTCATCCTGAAGGGGTCAGCAAACTTTTTTTTTTTTTTTTAAAGATTTTATTTATTTGACAGAGTGAGACACAGCGAGAGAAGGAACACAAGCAGGGGGAGTGGGAGAGGGAGAAGCAGGCTTCCCGCGGAGCAGGGAGCCCGATGCTGGACTCGATCCCAGGACCCTGGGATCATGACCTGAGCCGAAGGCAGACAGTTAACTACTGAGCCACTCAGGCGCCCTAGCAAATTTTTTTTCTTAAAGAGACAGATAATAAATATTTCAGGCTGGTGGGAAATGCGCCTTCTGTCACAGCTACCTAACCCTGCTATTACAGCAGGAAAGCAGCCACAGATAATGCACCAGCAAGGTCATCCCATGACTAGCTCCTTCTCATCATTTAAGTCCCAGTTCTGATGCTTCTCCTACAGTGAAGACTTCTTTGAGCACATCACCTAGACTAGGCCCCACCAGGCATTCTCCAACCCATTACCTAGTTTTGTTGATTCGTAACACATATCGCCAACTTTAATTAATAATTGTTTACTTCCTTAGTATCTATGACCCATATAACATTAATGATGTCACATTATCTTTAACATTTTGAAAAATTAAAAATTTCCTAATAAATGAATGAGTGAATGTATGAATGAAAGAATTTTCCAGGCAGTTTTCTAAGTATTTTACAGAACTTATGTTATTTAAACTTTATAGAAATGCCACATTTCAGGAAGGCATCTTACCCCATTTTATTGATGAGAAAGAGGTCAAGTTACCAGCCTGAGTTTACAAATCATATCAATAGTCAACTAAAATTATAATAAAGTGACTTCAAAATTCATGCTTCTAACTGATAAATCATGTATTCCAGGTATCTAAAGCTAGGTATAGGTGATAGAAATTAGGAGATTAATTCAAATATTATTCAATAAATGGACTTCACAAATCTTGGAGTATTCTTGCCTGTAATAACTAAAGGAAAGTGATGAGTTATTGATTACTTCTATGTTTCTAACTAGAATAACCTAACGTACTATGCACTATTAGCTTTTCCAACACTTCAACATTTATTATTTTATTTGATACTGGTAGGTATCCTGTGATGTAAATAAAGCAAAAATATTACTTATGAGAAAAGAAAAAACACAAATGTTAAGTGAATTGTCCAAATGTAAACAGTAAATTAGAAGCAATACCAGGACCATAACCCAGATCATCTATTTCCCAGGCATCTGCCTGTCCCACTAGCTACTTCTGGCATCAACAATTTCAAAAAGAAAAGAAATTAAGGAAGGAAGGAATCATCATCCATCTGTATGGTGATGGTGATAAGTATATTTATTGTGGTGCTCATTTCTCAATATATACAAATATCAAATCATTATGCTGTGCACTTGAGACTAGCATAATATTATATGTCAATTGTACTTGAAAAAAGGAAGGAACTTTTTTTCTCGTGGTCTAGTACACCTAATTGTGTTTTCAGGGTGAATGGCTGTAATTTGAGTAAATGATATCCCTAAATTATCTCTCTCCCTTTTTTGTACTGCTTCAAAGAACCAGATGAAGCAGTAGAATCAAATTTAGGATAACACACTGCTTTTGTGCTGGGTCCTGGGGAAGTGAGTCTGTACATGATCCCTTTACGAGTAGAATCTCCAACCCTACAGCCGTATGGTTCTCCTAGATGTAAGCCCCGTTGGTTATCAAAGCCAGACATTTTGGAGAGTTCTCTCCAGCTCAGCTCCCAAGGGTTGGAGTGCCTGATGTGGGACAAAAGCCCCTCACTCCGCAGGGAGGAGGTTTGACTTGTGAGGTACCTCCCAGTTGTGGATCACTGTACCAAGAGTAGGGTTTTTGGTGAGACCAGGTCTCTGGCTCTCCTACCCATCTAGATGTGGCCCTTTTCTCTATTGTTGTGAAGGAGCCACTCAGCTGGTTTTCAGGTCTTTTTCAGAAAGAATTGTTGTATATGTAGCTGTAGATTTGTTGTGTCTGTGGGAGGAAGTGAGTTCAGGATTTTTCTATGCTGTCATCTTGAAAAGCCTCTAAAACAGTTCCTTCTTATTGAAATGTATCTGGTAAAATGCACCATGCAAAAGTCCTAACTCTTGTCTGTATTGAGCCTCTAGGACAGATTCTGAATAGGAGATAAGACACCAAACTACTGAAATCTATTTCACCAGCTGAATTAAAATAAAAAGGAACAGTTTTTCTTTAGCCCAGTGCAACTAAATATATTTTTTAGGGTAATGCCTGAAAAATAGGACAATGACTTAAAATGCTTTTTGGGTTTGAGATTCCTTCCCTTTGAGAAAATTACATGTAGGCACGCACGGGCATGCACGTGCACACACACACTCTCACACACACACAGCACACACAGCACACAGAGTACACAAACCAAATTTTTCTCCAAGGAAGCTTAAGACTATTTTATTGGACTTGCTCCACCTCTGAAGATGAGGAATATTGATGTGGGTCAAGATAAAGGTCAAGACACTAATAGTTGGTTCACACTTACTGAGACCTTTGCATGGCAAAGGATATATTTGAGAGCTGTTGTGAGTTTATATTAATGAGTATCTTTCAAGTCTGCTCCTTGGTCATCTCCTGGACCACATTCTTTTCTGTACTGTCTCTTGGAAAACACCTAGTGGTTGGTCCTGTAAAGGAACAAGCAACTGCTCCTAATTTTGAGGAACTCCTTGCTGTAGGAAAGGCAGTAGAGCAGAATGGGGTCTAAAAGAAAGATATATCACCTGCCTTCTGGAACTGCTTTTAATCTGAGCTAAAAGTCTGTGACTCACCTCTCTGGGAGACCACATTTTTTTGGATGCCAGTGACTTATTAGTAACAGCAGTGTTGCCTCTCATTGTTTTCATCGGTTCATAAAGTAAGAGGCTAGTTAATAGTCTGATTAAGCATATGTTGAGGGCATTATCTAACACAGGAGCATCAACAATAGATTTTTTTTTTACAAGAATAGGCTATTCCCTAGAAAGAAGCCAATAGTCATCATAACAAAATTGAGAACTTTGTTAAATTTCTTAGATTTATTTCAGAACTATTATTTGGAAATAATAATCACATTACAAAATGGGTACAGTAACCTTTTCAGTGTTTAGGTTCCATAAAGATCTCAATCTGAGTCCTGATCCCAGGAGTGTTGCTATAGACTGTTAATGTCCCTCCCAAGTTCATTAGTCGAAACCTACTCCCTAAGGTGATGGTGTTTGGAGGTGGTGACTTTGGGAGTTGATTAGGTGATGAGAGCAGAGCACTCATGAATGGGATTAGTGCCCTTATAAAAGAGACCCCGGAGAGCTCCCTCAGCTCTTCTACCATGTAAGTTTATAGCGAAAAGATAGTCATCTATGAACTAGGAAGTGGGTCCTTACCAGACACTGAATCTGCCAGCACCTTGATCTTGGACTTCTCAGGCTCCAGAACTGTGAGAAATAAATGTTTGTTGTTTACAAGGCACTAAGTCTATGATATTTCTGTTATAGAAATTGTGTGGACTAAAACAGGTATCTTAGCAGTGTTTGGATGTCATGTCATGATCAGACTCTACTCCACAGTTTTGAAGTTCTGTTCAAATTTGCTTGTGCAATTAGGTCAAGTTTGCCCTGGAAGTTGGCATATTTTCTCACTCATCTCTAAACTGTAAGTCTTACATTTCCCTTGCCATTTCCCACATAAATACCCTGGGTAGCTCAAACGAGGTCTTAAAAATTTGGTTTTTCAATTTTTGCAGTAATTATAATTTTTTTAAGTAAAGTAATTCTTTGGGTTCCACCCTATTGGAGTCATTGGATGAGTTACTTAACTTCATTATGACTCAGTTTTTTTATCAGTCAAATGGAAGTAGTATAATACCTACTGCACAGGACTGTTATAGGGATTAATTGAGATAATGCACTGAGGTCAGCACCTAACACATACGAAAGGCTTAAAAAATACTGACCATTATTATTTCTGTTCTTCAGTACCTTGTTGTATTGTCACAGATTTCCAGGTAGAAAAGTTCAAAAGGCATGAATCACAGAGGTGCTGCTTTTGAAAATGATAAAGCCCCAGTGCCAGGAGGAAGTAGATTTCAGGAGACATTTGAAGAACAAGAAGGTACTTTCCATATTGAGAAACTGTTCCACTCCTGAGAGGTGGTAAGAAGTAAGATGTGAATAGGAGGGCAGGTGACAACAGGGGCATTGGGAGAATGTGGCAGGTGAGGAGAGGTGAGGATAAGAGAAGACACAGGAACTGAATGTTTCTGGTGACTTTGTGGAAATAAGCTTTGAATTTCACTAGGTAAGGTAGAAGGATATTAAGAAAATGTCTCAGAAATAAGAGATTTTGAGCATAATGGATCAAAGGATGGCTGGGTTTAGAAAGAGGTAAGAAAAATTGTAATAAATGAATCTGAAATGACCTGAACACCAGCTTGCAATAAAATGAAAACTCCCCACAGACCAGTGAGAAAGCTAGCAAATGTGGGATAAGGAAAAAATTGAAGGGATTGACGAATAAATAGGTAGACGATACCTTAAAAGAGTAACATATCTGTCATAAACTTCATAGTTCTAGACAATCAGCATTGCTACCTAAAGTTAATAGCTCTTAAGAAATTCAAAACTAAATATCACTTCATAAAGTAAAAGAGAACACAGGAGCGAGCAGCTACTTTCCCCCAGCCATAATGAGAAAATGCAAACACGAATTAAGAACACACTGACTGTTACAGTAGCCTTCATTATGAAGTGTCAGTTCTGGGTTCTGCCACTTGAACAGAACAAAACAAAAATTTTAAAAATTATTCTCTTTACTGCCACTGGGTGAGTTATGAACCAAAGAAATTAACAAAGGCAAATGAAAGCAACTGACAATTTAAGGCTTGCTTACCTGTTGCCTTAGGGTGGTAGGTAATGTAATGATGTCAATTAAGGAAGAGTTCTTTATTCTCATTCATGACTCCTGCCCATAAAATGGTGGGCAGGTTTTTTCCTCAGTGCTATCTTTCCAATGATTACCTGAAGTCATCATGCCATTAGAGTCTTTAGTTTAAATTCTGCCTGCCACTTCTCATTCCAGAAGGAAAGAAAACAAAACAAAACAAAAGACAGGATCATTTTGTCCTTCAATTACTGCAACCTAATCAATGGTCCTAGAGACAGAAGGATTTTTCTTCTTTTTCATCATTTCTCACTTTACTCTTTCTTACCCTGAAGTCACATTTGCCTTTTCTAGTTGAGCCCTCACCCTCTGCTCCTTCATGAGTGGGTGGAGCATCACATCTCTCACAGTATCTTGACTAATAACCCTAGAAGTACAACCAAAAGAAGACCAAGCAAAACAAAAGTTCATGCTATAACTCACTGAAATAAATGCAATATTCTAGGACCTAGAACATATTGACTGGCAGGTCTTGTATTGATGATTTTCTTTAGAGAGGGTGTTTGGGCAGGGTGTGGGATGTTGGGGTTGCAAGCTAAGTGGAAATATAGTTGAATTTTCTAAAATTACAATGTATGACTTGGGTGAACACAGATTTGTTCAACAGAAAGAGTTTTTTAATTTAAAGCTTAGAATAATAAACTTTGGTGCAATAAAAGAGGAATTACTGTGGTCCCACTCCACAAAACTGATAAGAGTGCCTACTACATGTCACATATTGTTCTAGATGCTGGAAACATGAATACTTTTTTTTTAATTTTTAAAAAGTTTGTGTAAAACTTAGAAAAATTATGGTCTAAAAGAAATATACACAAATGGATAATTTCCATCCAACCTGATAAATGCCATGATAGGAAAATGCACAAGGCATTGTGGATACACTGAACTGAGAGAAGGGTCAAGGAAGACTCATCCAGTAGGTCATGCATGAGCTGAATCTTGAAGAATGAATAGGAATTAGCCAGTAGGAAATGGAATGAAGAGTGAGAAAAGCATTTCCATGCAGAAATGTCATGAGCAAAGGCAAAGAGGCATGAAACAGCTTGGTGTGAACAGCCAGGAACTACCAGCAGTTTGCTGTTGCTGGAGCATAAAATGTGAAGAGGAGAGGAGGCCTGAGCAGTAGGTAGGAATGGTTTGAGTTTTATCTTGCTGCAGAAAAGATAATTAAAGGGAGTGACATGAAGTTTTGCTTTTCACCAAGACCTCTTTGGAACTTGTGTAAAGAAAGGATATTCAGTGTGACTGACTGGACTATATTATCATTCTCATCTCCTCATTCACTCCTTATAATAAAATTAGATGCTCATACCCTTTGCTATACGAGTTGCAAGGCTTCCTCCTAGAGTCTATAATTTTCCCATTCCATTGATGTTGTGTTTGGGTTTGGCCAATGGAATATGGACAAGAATTGCAATGTTTCAGTTCCCAGCCAAGGCTCTATGAGGCACTGTAAGTTTTCTCTAGCCCTCTTCAAATTCCTTCCCCTGCCATGAGAAGAAGGGTACCAATTAGCCATTCTTCTTTAAGTCTGAGTTCCAGATTGATGAACCTGACTCAAATCCTGGAACCAATCCAAGCTCAGCTGGACTCAGCCAAACTGCAGCAGATCTACAAATTAATGAGCATGACATACATATTTGTTACTTAAATCATTGAGATTTAGAAGTTACTTGTTACACAGCATTATCACAAGTGAAATCAGATTAATACAGGGAGGAAAAAGCAAATACAGGAAGATCAGTCCAAAGGTTGTGTCTATAGACAGAGAGAAAGATGATCAAGACTTGAACACAGCAATGATAGTAGAGATGAGGACAAAGAAGGTAGAGGTGGAGATAAGAAATATTTTAGAATAAAAGTCTACGTTTGATAATTGATAGTGGGGCAGTGATGAGGAAGAATAAGAATTTAAGGATGGCTTTTAAATTTCTAGAATGGATAATTAGATAAATGATAGAGCCATTCATGCAAATGTGGAATAGAAAACAAATTTATTTATTCATTCTAGAAAATGTTTATTGGGAAATAATTCCTTGCCAACTTTAGCCTAGACACTGAATATATATATGGTCAATAGATCATAAAGTTTGCTGCCCTTCTGGACTTTACATTCTGTTTGGAGAGATGAGAACATAGGTAAGTAAGTATGAATGCTTTTAAGTACTATGAAGCAAATAAACAAAGAATTATAATTTTTAAATTAGTGAATAAGTAGAGAGGGCTCCTTCATACAGGACAGTCAGTGAAGGACCCTTTTAAAGAGGTACCTGGACTGAGGCCCAATGGGTGAGAATGAGCTGCCTAAGGCAGATGCAATGTTCTCTCGGAAAAAGGAATAGTGATGACTAAAAGTCCTCAAGGCAGGACAGAGCTTGGCATTCATTTCTGAAAAGAAACAGGGTTAAGGGAGTGGGGAAAATATGTTTTGGTCGTGGAAACCTTTAATTTGAGGTGTCCATAAGATATCCAGGTGGAGATATTGAGTTAACAACAGGAGGTACGAGTCTGAAGTCCCTGAGGAGAGGCACAGGTCAGGCTAGGAATACAAACTTTGGCTCACCACCTTGTAAGTGTCAGTTTTAAACATGACTGACTGAGATTGTCCAGGATAATTTAAAAAGTTAAAAGGGATGTTGTCCTAAAAATAAATCCTAAAGGTCACAAATATTTTTAGGTTTTTTTAGAGGGAAGTACATCCAAAACAGACTGAGAAGAAAATCTAAGAACTAAGAGAGGGTGAAACAACAGAAGTCTCGAGTATATTTATCATAGTTTTTGTTGTTGACATTGTTTTCCTGTGTAAAATTGCAAAATCTTACAACAAAACCAATTTATTTTTATGCTCATGGGTCTGCAGGCTGGCTGTACTTCGGTTTATCTAAGCAGTGCCAAGCTGCACCAGGCTGGACCCCAGACCTCTTGGTAGTTTCAGATCTACCCACATATCTTCATTCTGGGGCCCAGGTTGAAGGGTTAGCTGCTGCCTCTGGGATGTTTTTATAATGGCAGATCACAGGAACTCAAGGCTCTGAGTAAAGACACACATTGCCTCTTAAGACTGTGCCTTAGAGGGGTGCCTGGGTGGCTCAGTCGTTAAAGTGTCTGCCTTTGGCTCAGGTCGTGATCCTGGGGTCCTGGGTTGGAGTGCCACATTGGGCTCCCTGCTCAGCGGGGAGCCTGCTTCTCTCTCTCTGTCAAAAAATAAATAAAATCTTTAAATAAAAAAAAAAAAAGGCTGTGCCTTAGAACTGATAGATTCTTACCCTCCAACATTTCATCAGCCAAAGCAAGTCAGGTGGTCCAGCCCATCATCAGTGTCGCAGGAAGTATATTTTACCCACTCTAGAGGGAGGTTCTGCAAAGTCACGTGGTAGGGGGCTCAGATACATACTTCTAATTCAGAGAAGAAAGGAAAAATTAGGAGCAATGATCTAACCTACCACATCAAGGAAAGTTTCAAGGAGAGAATATCAGCAGGGCCAGTTATTGCAAAGATACCTAATAATATAATAACATAAGACTGGGCAGAATCTATCTTATTGGCCTAAAAAGTTACTTCTGGTAATGCTAGTGGGACCTTTTCTTAGAGAGTAGTAGGAACAGAAGCTAAGGAATGAAGAGCAGTTTAAGAAATTGAGAGAATAGTAATAAACTACTCGCTTAAGTTTGGATACTAAAAGAAGGAAAAGCAAAATTAAATAAGAATATTTTGTTGTTATGTATATACGCTTGTTTTTGGAATGGAAGAAATGGGAGCATACTTTTTCATCATCATTATCATCAAAAACCTTTATTGAGGGCTTCCTATGTAGCATACTCAGTTTTAAAAGCCTTATGTGCATTGTTTTATTTAATCCTACAATAAACCAGTATAGATATTATCTTACCCACTTCATAGATGAGGTAACTAGGACACAGAGATTAAGTATATTGCCTAAATCAGGAACCTGGTAAACAGCTATCAAGACTTGCTCCTCACAGTGTGCTCATAGACCAATGCCTTGGTGTCATTTGGCAGTTTGTGAGAAATTCAGAATTCAAACCTACTAAAGCAGAATTTGTGTTTGCAGCAGGATATCTTGGTAATTTTACATATTAAAATTTCAGAAACACTCTTTAATAGAATATCTGGTGCTTTTTTAAATCTAAAACCTATTACCCCATTTTCTGGTAATAGCAACTATTTTTTTCTAGAAACTTCAGACTTTTCTTTAATTCTTCCTCTTCTTTTTAACATCTTCACATTTAAGAAATTACCAAGTACAGTATTTCCTCATTATCTGTGGATTCCATTTTTGTAAATTCACCTACTCACTAAAAGTTATTTGTAATGCCTAAATCAATGCTAGCTTCACTTTCATAGCCATTTGTGAACATGCACAGAGTTGGAAAAAGTTTGACTCGTTGACACACATGTTCCCAGCTGAAGCAGAACAAAACATACTCTGCCTTGTTTCAGTTTCAGTGATGTAAACAAGTGTCCTTTTTCTGGTCTATTTAATGCTATGTTGTTCACATTTTGTGTTTTTTGTTGGTGATTTTGATGTTTAAAATGGTTTCTGAGTATAGTGCTGAAGGGCTGCATGGTGTACCTAAGTGGAAGACAGTTGTAATGTGCCTTACAGAGAACATACATGTTAGATAGGCTTCATTTAGGCATGAGTTCTAGTGCTCCTGGCCATGAGTTCAGTACTCATGAGTCAACAGTACAGTACATCCAAATTCATCTATCTGTATGTGAGGCCAGGCAGCTCCAAAAGTACTAGAGTAACATGTATCATGCATGATGAAACTATGGAAAAGTGGCTAAAGTTTGTGGATTCATGATGTGACAACCAATTAAAAAAAAAAAAGTAGTGGGCAACATTATTGTGAGGCTGGAAGGAAAAGAAATTTATGGTCACATTACCAAGAGTCAGGGAATGTTAAACCCTTTTTTTCTTTTTTTTTAATGGGGATAGGGAGTGTCTTTAATTACTTCAATGTCAATTTTCTTATGATACCATTTTGTTTCTGCCATTTCTGGAAAACAAATATGAGGAAATGGGTTGATTGCAAGTCCAAGAATCTTTTCATCCAAACTAACTTTGCAGTCAAGAATCAGGCAGGAAGGACTGAAACGAACAAGCACAAAATTAACAAAATAAAAGAGTTGAACCAGACTTTGACTTGTGAGTCCGAACACAAACTGTTGGTCTTTAGGCTATACCAGACAGGATGCTTGGTAGTATGCCTACTACCAATTCAGGCTCCCTATATCCCTGAGTAAAAACACCCTGACCTGGGGACACAGGCAGGGTCACTCTGAACCAACAGGGCCAACACTCAGACCTAGCCAGTCAATGATACGGGGAAGCAAGGGTAAGGTCATGAGGCTCTCTAGGGGCAGAGAGTCAACCCTAAGATTACTGCATTATTTCCAGATGATTCTGATCCAAAAACTAAGGTCCACATTCAGAGATTAGGAGACTGGTCAAGAAGTTGTGGTCAGGGATCCAGAGTCAAGCTATTTCCAGGAGTCTGGAGGGTGGGTTTAAACTGAGCAACTCTTGAAAGCTCCATTTGTCTCTCTACCTCAGAGAAATTCTCCATCCTTCCAATGTTCATTAGGATGCAGATGGCTCCAGAATCCACACCCACCCTGGTTTGCTTTCTTAGTTGGGGAGTTTCCTGAGGACTTACTTAGCTACTGCTTGGGATTTCCCTATAGAAGGACAACGCCCAGAGAATCACTGCTTCCTTCCCAGTGCAGATTTTTCTAGGATCCATGTCTTTGTCTTGCCCATTGTTGGCTGGTGCCAGCCTGTTCACCACAGCTTTCAAAACACCAGCATGACATTGAAAATTCATGGTGGTGACAAGTCTTCTGCAACTGAGACTGCTCAGTTGATGCATTGTTCCTGGAGTTCTGAACAGAGGGAAGGTTTCACACTTTTCCAACAAATGCAAACTCTGCATGCTGGACACATTCTTGGAGGCTTACATATATCATCCCACTTTACTATTATGACAACCCTAAGGGATGGGCATTTTTATCCTCATTATACTCAAAAACGAAACTGAGGCCCAGCAGTAGGCACTTAATCAATATTTGATTGACTTTCTTATTCTCTTGGAGTGCTGTAGTGTCGTTATCAACAACAAAGCTAAGGCAAGAGAGTGAGGGAGGAGATCCTTTTGGTTTGCTAAGGAATAATGTCCTAAAAACATAAACGCAAAGGTTTGAGGGATTCAAGAAATCATCTAGCAGATCAGGTAAATATGGTATTATTTTGGCAATTGTGGAGATAACAACGAAGAGGTTTGCCTAAGTTTCAAAGCCAATTATTGAAAGATGTAAGACTCAGGTTTTCTTAATCTTAGCATAGGATCATTACCACGCCGAGGGAAGAATGGAGGTTATTCTATGTCCAGGCCCAACTGAGCAGCCCACCAGAGTTCAGACTCACCTTCCCTTTAGTCCCACAGGGGTTTAAAAACTCACCAACCCTCTTTGGGGAAGCGCTGGCCACGGACCTCGCCAGCTTCCCAAAAGAGGCCACACGATGTACCCTCCTCCAGTATGTGGATGACCTCCTCCTCGCCAGTGACACACAAGAAAACTGCACAAAAGGCACAAAGGCTCTCCTACAGCTCCTGTCAGACTCGGGATACCGGGTGTCATAGAAGGCACAAATCTGCCAACAACAGGTCCGATACCTCGGTTTCCTCCTCACCCAAGGGAGGAGAAAACTGGGGCCAGAGAGAAAGGAAGTTGTCATCTCGCTGCCACAGCCCCAGACAAAAAAGGGCCTAAGAGAATTCCTGGGGGCTATAGGATTCTGCTGCATCTGGATCCCTGGGTTCTCAGCAATAACAAGACCCCTCTATGATCTCTTAGGGGGACCAGATCAAGAACCCCTTGCCTGGACTGAGGAAACAGAAGCCTCCTTCACAGAGATAAAGACTGCCCTGGGGCGGGCTCCAGCCCTGGGCCTACCAGATGTAGAAAAAAACCCTTTAATCTCTTTGTAAAAATAGCGCTTGGGGTACTCACCCAGACTATTGGGCCCTGGTAACGGCCAGTTACATACCTGTCAAAGAAGCTGGACCCCGTGGCCGCGGGATGGCCACTGTGCCTCAGGGCGCTGGCAGCCACAGTCCTACTCATCAAGGAGACAGACAAACTCACCCTGGGGCAAGAACTTAAGGTCAGATAGTATGCACATACTCTGGGTGGGTCGAAGCCTTCCCGACCAGGACAGAGCAGAGCTGGGAAGTAGCTAAAATCCTCTTGCGGGAGATCATGCCCCAGTTTGGCCTGCCATTAACAATCCATAGTGACAATGGACCCGAATTTGTAGCAGACATTGTACAGGTCTTAACCAAATCTCTCAACACCACCTGGAGACTCCACACAGCTTACCGGCCCCAAAGCTCAGGGAAAGTAGAGCAAATGAATCGCACCCTCAAGGGAAACTTAGCAAAGTTTTGCCAGGAGACTAACCTCCCATGGCCTGATTTGCCACCCCTTCAGCTCTCCTGCGTGCTTGCTGCATGCCTGGGACATTAGGTTTCTCCCCATTCAAATTAATATATGAATGGCCTCCCTCATGCTTGGGGAGCCTTCCAGGAAACTTACATCAGGTTGGAGATAAAGAAATAAAGGAGCAGGCCCTGAGGACCACCCTAAATAAATTACAAAAATACACCATTGAGAGGGCCCCAGTCTCCTTAGGGTCTCAGGTACACTCCTTCCAGACAGGGGACTCAGTTTGGGTCAAGGATTGGAAAAAAGACCCCCTCAAACCACAGTGGACAGGGCCCCACACTGTTGTACTAATGAACCCCACTGCCCTCAAGGTCTCAGGTGTCACCCCGTGGGTCCACCACTCCAGAATGAAAAAAGCCCATCATTTGGATGAGGAGTCACGCCAGTGGAAAGCCCAGCCAAACCCCACAGACCCACTCTGGCTTCGCCTTCGAGGAGACCCCACTGACTAATGGACACCTGCTCACTGTGGTCCCTAGCTCTCATAGGCATGATTTCCCTCATCTTAGGAGTCAGATTCTACATTGTTGCCCCTTCTGGCTGGACTTTTCCCTGGAGACTTGCCATTGTTGTTTGTTGGGTCACTTTGGGATGTATTGCTGCATTTGCCTGCTCGCAGGCTCCCTTGCCCTCGCCTTCTTCCCCGTTGCCTCTGGGAAGGCTCGATGTCCCTGCATGGGAGCGGACCAGTGGGGCACTGGGTTCAGTTCTTGCACCTGCATGCCTGTCCGATGTTATGCTGGGGCCACCCTCTGCATGCATGGTGGAGGGGATTGTTGGGCTGGACAGATAGCTAGTGCCGAGAGAAGCTGTGGAGGTGGAGGATGCGAGGACACTGTTGTTTGCTGGACCTGTCTGGCCTGCCATGGGATGTCAAGTGGGGGTGGAGTTCAAGATTGGGCGCAGAAGGGGGAGGAAAGGGGGGTTGAACAGGACCTGACCCGTCAGGAGCCTGACTCTTGTCGGCCCCTGCTGAGGCTCCCTCCCTATCGGGGACCTCTCAATCTAGACCCTCAGGTGAATGGTGTGTTGGGGGCAATCCATCACTTGCTCGGCACAGCTAGCCCTCGGTTGGTTTCAGATTGCTGGCCCTGCCTGCAAGCCGGACCCCCTTGGCTTGTGGCAAGCCCACTGAGTTTCCTCAACCTGACCAGGCCCACAGGTGACCCTCCTAAACCCGAAGAAATAGACCCAAAACTGGCCAATGTATTGTTGTCTTACCTGGCCCCCGACTGTGTCCATAATCCTGGGGAAACACATTCAGTAGGAAGGCTATCTGTCTCCAGACTCACAGCTGCCTTTCACTTGATGGGTGCATGTCTGCCACACCATGGTGTACTCCAGAACCTGGCACCTTTTTCATGTGCGGAAGGTATATTTACCAATGCTTACCGGCTAACTGGACAGGGACATGTGCATTGGTGCTTCTTACTCCCCAGGTAGATATAATCCCCAATAATCAATCCCTTCCCATTCCCTTGTTGGCACATACACAGCCCAAGAGGGCCATCCAATTCATTCCACTGTTGGTTGGATTGGGCATAACAATGGCCATGAGCACTGGAATAAGAGGAATCGCCTCATCCTCTTACCATTACCAGAAACTGTCAGAGAATCTGGCAGAAGATATGGAACAGGTAGCCAAGTCTATAATGACCATACAAGATCAGATAGACTCCCTCGAAGCAGTGGTATTACAGAATTGGAGGGGCTTGAACCTGCTCACTGCTGAAAAGGCGGGACTTTGTCTCTTCCTAAATAAGGAATGTTGTTTCTAAATGAACCAATCAGGGTTAGTCAGAGACATGATCCAACAACTACAAGATCAGGTTGCACACAGGAGAGTTAAGAATTAGCAAATTCTTGGGGCAATTGGTATAATATCTGGAGCTGGCCTACATGGCTCCTTCCCCTAGCTGGTCCTCTCCTCATGCTCCAATTGGCATTCCTGTTTGGTCTGAGCATTATTAATCTCATCACCCCATTCATCAGCTCTCAGATAGAATCAATTAAATTACAACTACTGGTAACCCAATGCAGACCTCTAGACTGGCAAGAACCCTAGTAATAATCGCTGCCCATTCAAGTAAAAAAAAAGGCATCGCCCCTTAGAGAATAAAAATGATGCCCTCTAAACTGGGTGTTTAAAGGGGCATCAAAGGGGGGGAATGATAAGGAAAAATCTGTGTTCTAAGATGGCCGACCGAGGCAGCAAGGGAGTCCCAGTCCCTGCCCCGGGGCTCTTCCAGGTTCTTCTCCCTGCTCCGCTTCCCGCACATGCCAAAGTGCCAAGTATGCGGAAGTAGAAGTGTATAAATTACCCCCTCTGTCTGTGCTTGGGGCTCAGACCTTTGGAGATCAATCTGCTCTGGACCTGCCGGCATTAAATAAACCTCCCATCCTCCAGGATCTCTGAGTGCCACTTGGTTCTTCCATCAGGCGATCCAGTCCAGGTTCTGTAACAAATAGAATGGTAAACTGGTCAAAAGGAGAATTTAAGGAATAAAATTATGAACTTTGTCAGGCAAAATATGCTGAGATAAATTTTCTAAATTAGAGATGAAGCAATTTAGTTATTTACAGGGCAACAAAATTTTAACCCTTGGGGTCATTTATCTTCTCTGCTGGACAGAAATAATTTGCATGTCTACTGGACAATAATCTACAGGTTAATATGTATCTTCACAAAAATTGTTCCTTAATCAATAGTGTATAATAAAACTATAAAAAGTCTAGTCCTTGGAGAATAAAATAATTCTTGATTGATCTTATTGGCAAATGCTTCATATGGCTTTGAAAGTAGGTGTAGTTATTCTTTGCCTTATTTCTGAGGGGGATCAGGATTGCCACCGCAAAATAAGCCACTTTGGTATAAGTGTTATTTTGAGCTGAAGGCAACTGAAAAATAGCAGACAGTGGGAGAGCACTCTGCCCTCTCATTATTTTCCTGGAAGCGGGGCATAAATTTCTCACGTGAAAGGACTCTTCCTTGCACCAGGAAAAAAAAGAATGACTCTCATAAATGGAGATGGGGAGTTGATGCTGAAAGTGAGTCTGCATAATCAGACCTTACTAAAATAACCCTTGTATTCCATCAGCTCCCCCATGTATTTCCTAGTCACTGTCCTACAATTTACCATCCCTAAAACCCCAACTCCTTTACCTTTTGTCTAGTTACTTCTCCACAATTTATTGCCCTTTGTTAAAATGGTATATGAACCCCAAGTCCAACCACTCTGGGTTTTCGCTTCTTTTCTGTGAAGCTCCCATGCACATAAAGATATTAACATCAATAACAACAATATGCCTTTTTCCTGTTAATCTGTCTTTTGTCAGTTCAGTTCTGAGGCCTCCAGGTACTGAACTTAAGGGGGTAGAGGATAAGTTTTTTTTCCTCTACAGTTCCAAGTTTGGGTGATTTTTCTTATATTCCTCTATAAAAATGTGGTTACAGTAAAGCCCAAGAAATAATGTACAAATTAAGGGCAACTCAATACCTGGTGCACAACAGATGCTCAACACATGATAACTAAGTGTCTGATACTGGGCTTTCTCCATCATCCCCTAATCCTTTGTGTGATTACAAAGTTCCAAAAGGAAGGTATTGTGAAAACAGTAGCAATGGTAACAAGTCTGGATAATCTACAGTTCTCCATTTCTCAATGTTTGACAAGAAGCAACATGGAACATCAGCATAACTCCCTGAACAGTAAAAAGCTACTTTCGCCACTGGGTTTGAGACAAGTTGCCCCTATTAGAATATAGTATAGAAAACTAACCAAGCATTATTGATATTGTGATGCCTGTTAATGTCATTCTGTTATTTGGTCATATTCCTGCATTTCCACTTACTCCCCAGGTACTGCAAAAGCAACTCTGTTGGAAAGCTCGCTAAGTACACACCACTATCTCCAACTGGTTTTAATATGTAACATGGCACAATTTAAATATTTCTCCTGCACAGATACTTTTTCCTCTTTATTACAAATAAATTACTCAGCTCACAAAATTATCTGAACAGGAAGGCGCCAGTAAGAGTGCATTATTGTTTGCTGGTTGAAGAGATAAGCAGTTAAACATCTAGAGGTGAAGTAGAGGACAATTAACATCCCAGCCCACTCAATTATCATACAATGCCCACTTCTCAGGGAATTAGAGCTATTACAATCTGCTACTATGAATAAATGAGTATTTTAGTTCTCAGAGGGTAATGCAATAGTCTTGAAAATAATCTTTTTATGAGATTGTGGCTTTATCAGTTATAGTTTAGAGTCAGGATAAACACTGATTATGTATCGCATTATAATGACTGCTGGAGGGTGTTCGCGTTTGGGTTTTCAATGTTATTAATTTTGCAGTTCTACTCCTCTTGTCTAATATGCTTTGTGGAATCAGTCTTGTCAAAGTGACTCCAGCTCACTTTTAATGCCATCTTTCTTAGTGAATTTTAGCAGCAAAGAAAATTAAGTTGTAAAAACTGCCCGAAAGGAAATATTTTCTAAAGGACTTGTGGCACGAGGTTTTCCAATGTAAATGGAGTCTAGGACAGCATGGTCTCTCTGACACTGAACCGTGCCGAAAACACTTAAGAACAGCTTAGGCACAGCTTCAAAGTGAAAGAAAAACAAAAGAGAATACGGAGTCTGTGTGTGTTCTCTTGGTCTCATGCAATGTAGAGAAGCATTTTGTTTGTTTGCAGTGTTTAATGAAAATCTTCTTCCTGGGACATTTTGACCCGGTTCTTTGAATCTTCATCAACCAAGTTGCTGATTTCCTCTGCAGCTGCCAAGGTTCTAAGGGTTTTTATTTATTTATTTATTTTTCTTTATTTGACCAGCAGACAAAAGCAAAACTAAATACATGATAGTGTTAGAGAAGACTGACTACGAAAGAAAGCCTTCGAGGGCCCCGAATAGTGGACCATATGTGAAATCAAATGGGCCAGCCATTGCATCAGCTGTGAACATATTGCACCAACTGGGAATGAAAATAAAACATTCAACTACCAACTGTTATAATCTGTAAATAGTCAAACTAATTCCTGTGGGCTCCAAAAATACATGCAAAGGGTGCTCATCAAGACCACATTCTCCTATTCACAGGTAATGTGGCTTACTGGTTTCTTGAAAAACAAGTAGAGCTAGAAAGACTGATACAGAGAAACCCCCCAAACAAAAAAACAACAACTAAAAACCCAATCCATGTGTTTTAAAAGACTCCAGGGATTTAGGAAACTGTGTCCAAAGATTACAAATTGAGGATAATGAAACAGTAGTGAATTTCAATGCAACTTGTCAACATACAAGTATCCTAAGCCTAAAATTCCCTAGAGTCAGAAACTGGCAATGAACCCAAGGAAATGTATAGACTGTACCAAAACTCTGGAGTATTTGGTTTACATCTGGCAAGTGTTCACCTACCTTCTAGTTGCCTTCAATTTAATAATGCATGCTAGGAACAGATGGATATAGTGTTCCTAGGTGGACTAGATTCTCTCTAGTATCAGTAGCAATGAAAAACTGGACTTTGAATATTTAACAGCAGAAAAAACGAAGTCCCAAGAAAAAAGTAGATGCTATCCATGCAATCTAGAGCATTGTTTTAACACATTTGTTTAGTCCTGAAGCATGTGTTTCATCCAACAAAATTTAAGAAGACTAATCAAGTGTTTAAAAAGTACATATCATACATTTGTTTTTACTTAAAGCAAACACTATTTTTAGATCAATTAAACTAACATGCATGTGGTAGGGATTAGTACTAATTACACTTGCTCAGAAAGCAAGAAAATCCTTTGTACTAGTTAAATACAATCTACTTATTCAGCTCCCTGCACAAGACATAGACTTGGATCTGCCACTTTGTTGCTGTATGACCTTGAGTAAGTCCTCAAATGGCTCAGAATCTCGTTTTCCTCATCTGTAAATAAGGATGATAACACGCACCCTGCATGTTCAGAGGGTTTCTGTGGGAAAGACAACAGATGCCATTTAAGCTGTGAAGCGCAATCCGACATGCAGTCATTATGCCTGGCATCACCCTGGCAATATGGACATAGCTCTCTTCCTTAAGGACTTTTTAGACTAGTAGAAAAAAGGACGCATAAATTTATTGTAACACACTGTGGTATATGAGTAACTATACTCATATACAAATGAAGGAGTATATGAAAAGATAAAATGTTTAATAGGAGCAAGAGCCTGAGGTGATGGAGTATGAAAGGAAATCTCAGAGAGAGTGACACCTGAGTTGGATCTTAAAGAAACTAGAAAAAAAAAGAAACTAGAAAGCATTGTTATATACCGTGACTTACTAAAATTTTGTGATTCCTAAGGAAGAACAATATATGACTATATACAAATAATAATATGATAATGTAAATAGTATAGTAATATGAATTATATGAATATAAATTTGTTTATAATATAAATTACAATAATATTAATGAAATACACATTCCAATTAAAATGCAGAAATTGTCAGAACAAGTGAAAATGCAAAACCCAATTGAATACTGTCTAAAGAAGATGCACTTAAAATATAAAGACACAAATAGGTGAAAAAGAAAAGGTATAAAAAAGATATACCATGCAAATACTGATCATAAAATAGCTAGAATGGCTATATTAGTATCAGATAAAATAGACCTAAACAGGAAGAATATTATCGGAGATGATAAATCATCTCAAAATGATAAAAAAGTGAATTTATCAGGAAGACATCCAATCATAAATCTAAATATATAAAACTATTATCGTAAGTGAAAGAAAACTTACACAAAAATACAAACCATATTATTTCATTTACATGAAATTCTAAAGGAAGTTAAATTAATCTATGATGGGAAAAATTCAGAAGTGCCTCTGGTGCAGGGACTGGGTTGAGTGTGCAGATGGGCTGGGAACAAACGCTAAGAAATCTTCTGGTGTGATGGTATTGTTCTTGAGAGGGATTTCATTCACACAAGTGTATATATTTGTCAAAACAGTGGCTTTACACTTTTTGAAATACACTACTTGTGTATTTCATTGTATGTAAATCTTACAACAAAAGAAAAAAATGGCTAATACTTACTTCTAATTAATCCACATGCATGTTGAAATATTTAGGAGAATATGTACTGATGTCTAGAATTTACTGTAAAATGTGTCAGAAAATAAAGTGGATTTATAGATAGATATATGGATATTTAAATGAACAGGTATGTGATGAGCAGATAAAATAAATAATGGTAAAATCTAGATGGTGGGTGTATAGATATAGATATTCAGTGCAAAATTCTTTCACATTTTCTATATGCTTGAAATTTTTCATACTAAAATGCTGAAAACAAATAAGAAGGATGACTTATTAACATACTCAAATTCATATCTATAAATGAATATTTATCTCTGAAACAATGACCCTGGGGATCAATGCACTTAATCCAATTGTATGTCATTTGCTCAAAAAAAATTAAATATATTTGTAGCTCCTCATTTAGTATTGCCTTCAGGAAATAGTCTATAAACCACAGAAGAAAATCAGTGTTCTTATCTTTTAGTCACACCTAATATCCTAATCCCACATGCAAAGGATGATCCTCCTTTTTCTATAGAGTGGCTGTAGCTAAATTCTCAGTATTACCAAAAGCAAATTCAGTTTTGAAAGATACCGTTCTGCCACTGAGAACTTTTTTTTAAATCCTTGTTTTTAAGGGAGCCTCCAAAAGGAAGTCCCCAAAATGTTCTGAACAATGCAGCATCATTCAAAAGACTACATAACCCTGTAGTATAAGTACTTTAATGAGCGTGATCCCAATTCCCTCCTTTCTCCCTCCCTCTCTCTCCTGTTTTCTCTCTCTTTCTATCGTTATTCAATAAATATTTGAGCATTAGTTCAGTACTGGAGAGAAAATTTTGGTATATACTCCAGGAATAGAAGAACTCAGTTGAGAGGAAGAATCAAGCATTTGGAAAAAAGATAAATTACAACTCAACAGTGTGGACAAAACATGATGCTTGCCTATGTAAATTTTGATGTTTGTTTCAAACCTATCACATTATTTTGTATTCATATCTAGTAAACACATGTCAACCTCTCACATATAATATATTTAGCTTTCTTTATATTTTGGTCCTAATTATTCATATGTCTCAAATATTCTACCAATCAGCTACCATCTTATGGATAGATAAGACTTGAATTAACACTCTCCTCATTCTTATTTTCCTTCTAAATTAATGGATGTTTCTTTTATCTTCCCCGTAACTGTCACTGAGATTGCCCCAACTCCACACATTATGCAATTTTTTTATTTCTCTCCCTTATGTCTTACACTTACTTAATGATAAGTCTAAATAATAATTTTTTTCACCATATGACTTACAATTTCCATTATGAATATAATATCAATTAGTACCCATAAAGATAAAAGAAAATCACAATAAGAGAGCTAAATTAAATGGAGTTAACTAATATGTCTGATGAATTTAAAGTAATGGTCATAAAGATACTCATTGGATTTGAAGAAAGAGTGGAGGACCTCAGTGAGACCCTCAACAAAGAGATAGAAAACATAAAAAAGAGTCAGTCAAAGATGAAGAACTTAATAATGAAATTTAAAATACATTAGAAGGAATAAATAGTAGACTAGAAGAATCAAGAAGAATGGATCAGCAACCTGGAGGACAAAGTAATGAAAAGCAATCAAACTGAAGGAGAAAGAAAATAAAGTAAAAATGAAAACAGACTTAAGAAACTCAGTGTCACCATCAATCGTAATAACATTACATTATAAGGACCCTAGAAGGAGAAGAGAGAGAAAAGGGGGCAGAAAATTTATTTGAAGAAATAATAGCTGAAAATTTCCTGAATCCAGGAAAAGAAATTGAAATCTAGATCCAAGAGGCATAGAGAGCCCCCAAACAAAATCAAATCAAGGAGGGACCAAGGCACATAGTAATTCAAATGGCAAAAAGTAGTGATAAAGAGAGAATATTTAAGGCAGCAAGAGAAAAAAAAACAGTTACACACGCACACACACACACACACGGGAAACCCCATAAGAATATCAGTTTATTTTTCAGCAGAAATTTTGCAGGCCAGAAGGGAGGGAGGGGCATGATATATTCAAAGTGCTAAAAGAAAAAAAACTGCAACCAGGAATACTCTATCCAGCAAAGCTATCATTCAGAATAGAAGGAGAAACAGAGTTTCACAGACAAACCGAAGTTAAAGGAATTCATGACCACTAAATCAGCTGTACAAGAAATGTTAAAGGGGACTCTGAGTGGAAAGGAAAGAACATAAACAGGAATTAAAAAAAAAAAGGAAACACAAAAGCAGTAAAATTAAGTATATCTATAAAAATCAGTCAAAGGATTCACAAAATAAAAGGATATAAAGTAGGACACCATATACCTAAAATGTAGTGGGGAGAAGAATAAAAATTTAGTGCTTTTAGAATGGGTTCCAACTTAAGTGACCATCAACTTAATATAGACTGCTGTATGCAGAAGATGTTATATATAAACCTAATGGTAAGCACAAATCAAAAACTGGTACTAGAATGTAAAAAATAAAGAGAAAGGAATCCAAGTATATCACTGAAGAAAGCCAACAAACCATGAGAGAAGAAAGAAACAGAGAAGAACTACAGAAACAACCATAAAACAAATAACAAAATGACAGTAAATACATACCTAACAATAATTACTTTGTACGTAAATGGACTAACTGCTCCAAACAAAAGACATAGGGTAATGGAATGGATTAAAAAAAAACAGGACCCATCTATATGCTGTCTACAAGAGACTCATTTCAGACCTAAAGACACATGCAGATTGGAAATGAATGGAATGGAAAAGCATTTATCATGCAAATGGCAGTGAAAAGGAAGCCAGGGTAGCAATACTTGTTCAAAATAGTAATATTTGGACAAAATAGACTATAAAACAGAGACTGCACAACAAAGAAGGATACTATATAATCATTAAGGAGACAATGCGACAAGAAGATAAAAGTATTATAAATATTTATGCACCCAACATGAAAGCACCCAAATACACAAAGCAGTTGATAACAAACATAAAGGAAGTAATCCATAATAATAAAATAGTAGGGGACTCAAACACCCCACTTACATCAATGGATAGACCATCCAAACAAAAAATCAACAAGGAAACAATGGATTTGAATGACACATTGGATAGATGGATCTAACAGATACACTCAGAAGATTTCATCCTAAAACAGCAGAATATACATTCTTTTCAAGTACACATGGGACATTCTACAGAATAGATCACATGTGAGACCACAAAACAAGCCTCAACAAATTCAAAAGGACTATAGTCATACCATGCATCTTTTCAGACCACAATGCTATGCAACTAGAGATCAAACACAAGAAAAAATCTGGAAAGAACACCAAATACACCAATGAATGGGTCAACCAAAAATCAAAGAGGAAATTAAAAAAAAATAATGGAGACAAATGAGAATGAAAACACAGCAGTCCAAAATCTTTGGGGTACAGCAAAAGCAGTTGTAAGAGGGAAATTTATAGCAATATAGACCTAAAAGAGCTAGAAAAAGAAGAACAAAGCCCCAAACGAGTAGAAGGAAGGAAATAATAAAGATTAGAGCAGGAATAAACAAAATAGAAACTAAAAAGCAACACAACAGAGCAAAGAAACCAGGAACTAGTTCTTTAAAAAGATCAACAAAATTAATAAACCTTTAGCCAAACTCATCAAAAATAAAGAGAGAAGACTCAAATAAACAAAATCAGGAAGAGAAGAAATAACCAACACCACAGAAATAAAAAGGATTATAAGAGAATATTATGAAAAATTATATGCCAATGAATTAGACAATCTTGAAGAAATGGATAAATTCCTAGAAACATATAACTTTCCAACACTGAATCAGGAAGAAATAGACAATTTGAACAGACTGATTACCAGTAATGAAATTGAATCAGTAATCAAAAAACTCCCAAAAAACAAAAGTCCAGGACCAGAGGACTTCACAGGGGAATTATACCAAACATTTAAAGAAGAATTAATACCTATTCTCAAACTATTCCAAAAAAATAGAAGAGGAAGGTAAGCTTCCAAATTCATTCTGTGAAGCCAGCATTACTCTGATACCAAAACCAGATAAAAACACTACAATAAAAAGAGAATTACAGGCCACTATCTCTAATAAACATAGATGCAAAAATCTTCAATAAAATATTAACAAACCAAATTCAACAATACATTAAAAACATCATTCACCATAATCAAGTGGGATTTATTCCTGGGATGCAAGGGTGGTTCAATATTTGCAAATCAGTCAACATGATACATCACATCAACAAAAAAAAGGTTAAGAACCATAGGACCATTTTAACAGATGCAGAAAAAGCATTTGATGAAGTACAACATCCATTCATGATAAAAACTCTCAACAAAGTGGGTTTGGAGGGAACCTACCTCAACATAATAAAGGCCATATATGAAAAACCTATAGCTAACATCAGACTAAATGAGGAAAAACTGAGAGCTCTCCCTCTAAGATCAGGAACAAAACAAGGATGTCCATTCTCACCATTTTTGTTCAACATAGTACTGGAAGTCCTAGGCACAGCAATCAGATCAAAAAATAAATAAAAGGCATCCAAATTGGTAAGGAAAAAGTAAAACTTTCACTATTTTCACTATATATAAAGAAAACCCCAAAGAGTCTAACAAAAAGTACTAGAACTGATAAATGAATTCACTAAGTTTACAGGATACAAAATATACAGAAATCCATTCCATTTCTATACAAATAATGACATAGCAGAAAAAGAAATTAAGAAAACAGTCTCGTTTACAATTGCACCAAAATTAATAAAATGCCTAGGAATAAACTTAACCAAGGAGGTGAAAGCCCTGTACTCTGAAAACTACAAACATTGATGAAAGAAATTGAAAACAAAACAAAAAAATGGTAAGACATTCCAATGCTCTTGGATTGTTAGAGCTAATATTGTTGAAATGTCCATACTCCCAAAGCAATCTACAGATTCAGTGCAATCCCTATTAAAATACCAATAGCATAACATACTTCACAGAACTAGAAGAAACAATTCTAAAATTTGTATCAAACCACAGAAGACCCCAAATAGCAAAGCAATCTTGAAAAAGAAGAACAAAACTAGAAGTATCCCAGTCCCAGATTCCCAAATATACTACAAAGCTGTAGTAATCAAACAGTATGGTATAGGCAAAAAAATGACATATAGATTAATAGAACAGACTAGAGAACCCAAAAATAAACCCATGAATATATCATCAATTAATCTTCAACAAAGGAGGCAAGAATATGCAATGAGAAAAAGACAAGCTCTTCAACAAATGGTGCTGGGAAAACTGGACAGCTATGCAAATGAATGAAATTGGACCACTTTCTTACAGTGTACATGAAATGCACTCAAAATTGATTAAAGATGAAAATGTGTAACCTGAAACCATAAAAGTTTTAGAAGAGAGTATAGGCAGTAATTTCTCTGACATCAGTGTAGCAACATTTTTCTAGACATGTTTCCCGAGACAAGGGAAACAAAAGCAAAGATAAACTATTGGTACAACATCAAAATAACAATTTTCTGAACAGCAAAGGAAACAATCAACAAAACAAAAAGGCAACCTACTGAATGGGAGAGGATATTTACAAATGACATATTGATAAGAGGTTGGTATCCAAAATATATAAAGAACCTATACAACTCAACACCAAAACAACCAAATTACCCAATTAAAAAATGGGCAGAAGAAATGAACAGACATTTCTCCAAAGAAGACATCCAAATGGCTAACAGACACATGAGAAGATGCTCAAAATCATTAATCAGTAGGGATATGCATATCAAAACCACAGTGAGATATCACCTTACATCTGTCAGAATGGCTAAAATAAAAAACACAAGGAATAACAAGTATTGGTGATGATGTGGACCAAAAGGAATCCTCGTCCACTGTTGGTGGGAATGCAAACTGGTGCAGCCACTCCACTGTGAAAATAGTATGGAGGTTCTTCAAAAAATTAAAGATAGAATTAACATATGATCCAGTAATTCCATACTTGGTATTTACCTAAAGAATACAAAAACACTAATTGGAAAAGATATATGTACCCCCATGTTTATTGCAGCATTATTTACAATACCCAGATTATGGAAGCAACCCAAGTCCATTGATAAATGAATGAATAAAGAAGAGTGATTATATATATTATATATATATTACATATATATATTATATATTTATATATATTATATATATATTACACATATATATTTATATATTATATTTATATATATAATATATATTATATTTACATATAATATATATGTAAAATATATATAAATATATACATATTATTCAGCCATAAAAAAGAATGAAATCTTACCATTTGCAACAACATGGATGAGCTAGAGAATATTATGCTAAGTGAAATAAGTCAGTAATGTATAAGTGAGTAATGTATAGAATTTTTGAATCACTATATTGTGCACCTAAAACTAATCTAATACTGTATATTAATTATACTGGAATTTCAAAAATAAATAAACATTGGGAGGAAAAGGGTGAGAATTGAGAATGGATCATTGGACTGAGGCCATGTGAAGTTCACTGTTGTCCTTGACTAGAGTGGTTTTGATAGTGATAAAGATGAAATAATCAATGGAGTTGTTTAAAGAGCAGGTGGGAGACCTACTCATCTGGATACCTAAAATATGCCACAAAGGTAACCTTGTGTGCATTGTTATGATTCTATTACATATGTATGTAGTCTTATAAGCATTGTATTTGGCATGTTTTTTAACTTTATATAAACTGTATCGTATGGCATATATTCTGCTGCTGCAGAATGGGAGAAGAACTGGAGACAGGAAGTATAGAAAACTCTTTTAGAAGTTTCATTGGAGTTGAAGTAGAGAAATGGGGCAGTAGCTGACAGTGGAAGTGGGTCAAAGAGAAATAACAGCTGCTTGTAAGCTGATGGGAACAACCCAGTAGAGAGGGAAATACTCATAATATAGAAGGGGGATAACTGCTGGAGTGATGGTGAGGATCTTGATTAGGCAAGGCAAGATTGGGATTTGTTGCCTTAGCAGAATGGACTGACTTTAGCTAGGAGCTTAGAAAATTCAAGCATGCAATGGAGGGGAAGGTGGAGAAGAGATTATAGATGTTAGAATTTGGGTGTGGGTAGATGAGATGGTGGGATTCTGCGGAAGTTTTAATCTCATTGCTTCAATTTTCTCATTGCTTCAATTTAATCTCGTACTGCTGATATGCAGTAGGTGGAGGCTGGCTTGAATCAGGATTGTGGTTCTGCCAAGCAAGTACAACAAAGGAGGAGGGGAGTACGGGGGTTGAGTGTGTGTGCAAGGGAGTGATTGTAATGATTGGCCAGGGGTTTAAGTTCGGTAAGAATGGGCGAGAGTGGATATACGTAGGTTGAATAATTGCTGGAGTTAGAGTACTACAAAGATATATGGAAATAGGAGGTGGTGTTCAGAGTGTGAGATGTCTGAAATTGTGATTATGACGAGGTTGCAAGGTTTGATAAGTCTCCTGTGATTTTGCCTTTGGGAGTGAGTGGCTGAGTTAGGGAGGACAAGAGCCTTGAAGGACAGGTCAGGGAGTTGGGAAGTCAGAGTGTTAGGAAGATCATCTACACGTACATTATGAGCACCTAGGGTTAAGACAGAAGTGGTACTGGAGTGACTGACGGAGCAAATGGTGAAAAAATGAAGGGGAATGAGAGCAACAATGAGGGGTACTGGATAACAAGACTTAAAAGCTGCAGGTTAGTTGGGAGAGAGGGGAATGATCTATTGAGTAGGAGAACACTTAACCTCACTTGCCTCCCTGCACAGTTTAAGAAGCTTATGGTTGAAATCATAGTTGCCACTACTTGGGAGCGGGGAGGGGAGGCAGTGTCCCCGGGGAAAGTCCGGGTTGCCGTAAGCAAGTAGGTGAAGAGAACCTGGAGAGAAATTCTGAGGAGGTTTTGCTTACAAGGATTGTCATTTGCATAAATATATAAATAATGTAGTGGACTCTAATGTGGCCCCACATGATCCCTGCCTCCTGGCATTCATGCCATTGTGTGGTCTCCTTCCCTTGAGTGAGGGTGGGGCTTGTGATTTGCTTCTGGCTAATAAAGTATGGCAAAGATGACAGGATGTACTTGATTATATCACATAACTTTGCAACCAGTATCTTGCACTGTCTCTCCACCTTGCTGGCTTTGAAGAAGCAAGCTGCCATATTATAAGCTTCCCTATGGAGAGAGCCACATGACAAAGAACTGAGGGGACCTCCAGTCCTCCAACCTGCAGGGACCTGAAGGATGCCAATAAGAGTTTGGAAGTGCATTCTTTCCTTGTCAAGCCTCATTTTGTGATCTTGCAGAGGACCCCGCTAAGCCATGCCTCGCTAGATTCCTGACCCATAGAAACTGTGAACTAATAAATGTGTGTTGTTTTAAGCTGCTAACCAAATCTTCATGCATTTGGAAATTCTAAAATATTCTGTTAAACAATTAATGTGTTAATAAGTGGATTTTTAAAAAGGAAATTATAAAAGCAGGCAAAGTTTGGAGAAAGGCTGAAGATAGCCAGAATTCTACCAATGGCAGGAAGTAGTTGTGTGGAGAACAACTGAGGCTATGTCTGTACAAAAAAAGGGAAAGAATAAAAGCAAATATGTCTAAGTATTAACAATAATTCCTTTTGGGGTGAAGGTATAGGTTATTGCTGTTTTCTTCTTTGGAGTATTTTGTAATTTTCAAATTTCAAGAAGTGAAAGAAGGAAGGAAAAGAAGGAGGGAGGGTTGGGTCACCCTGAGCTTAGTTTGGATAACACATTGGGAAATGTGTTGATTGAGGCAAGGCAGAAGGTTAGTGTAATAATAAAAACGAGAGTACATATAAAGTTAATAAACAAGCATGAGGTTGATGTTATGAATGTGAGAATTACCAGAAGTGGGGTAACTGAAACCCAAATTCTGGATGAGATTTTCTAGAAAGTCTGTTTATAGAAGTGGCTCCTAAAATAAATGTGATACATATTTATGGAGAAATATAAATGCAGTTAAATCATGTAAAACCAACATGATATGCTATGATCCAGTATGGCTCTGAATCCATAGTATTTGGGTTCATACTCTAACTCCCAACTGTTATTTGCTTCTGACCTCAGACATAAGTAACGTATTTTTGCCTCAGTAGTCTTGTCTATAAATGGAAGCAATAGTAGTGCCTCATACATAATATTCTTAGGATTCAGTGAGTTAATACTGCGTATCACTTAGAACTTTGCCTGGCATATAATAAGCACTTAACACATGTTAAATACTATCATTAAACTTAGGGATCACAGACCCCTTTAAGCATCTGAAGGAGGCCATTCACTTTCTTTTCTAAGAAAACTCATTATAAAATTCAAGGACAATTCGAGAGGCTGATAGATCCCCTGGGGTCCACCCATGGAATGCAAGTTAAATGCTTTTGATGTACAGTAAGAAGAGAAGGCCAAGAATGGAATCCCTAAAGAAGCCCAATATTAATGAGTAGGCAGAAAAATTAAGACAGTCCTCCTAGATTATGATTTCCATCCCCTTCTTCCACATCTTTCCTGTTGAGTAGGGTTTCCCACCACCTAATAGGGCAGGTTAACTCTGGTGCCTAGTTTTAGGGGCCGTATCAGTATGCTTGTCTTTTCTTATCCCCACATCAGCCAGATATGTATCTTTCCTGTCTCTCCTTTTCTGGGAAGTTAGGTGGTTTGCCAGTCCCCTCACATTTGATTTTGAGTGTTTCCACAACCTGCATTTTTTTCCTCCAGAGGCCAACTCTTTTTGCTCTTTTAAGTCTAAAGCATTCTCCGGAATGTTTCACAAGTATTTCCTAATTAACCCTATCCCTTCACTTAAACCTTCCCAAACTGATGGATGAATCTGTCACTATTTTCTTTTATATTCTCTATTAGAATGTAGTAAAGAGCAATTTTGTCTACTTAAATATATTTTTAATGTATTTTACAAATAAAAGGGTCATAGAGGAAAAGGAACACCTCAGTAAAATCACCCCATGTTTTTCCTAATATGAGAAGATAAAGATAAGTCATTGTAGGAAGTTTTGTTTTTCCAATTGTCTCAGCAAAAGCCCCCTTTTTAATCTACGTCCTGCAGTTGTGGTGCTACGCTCTCAAAGATCTCATTTATTTCAGGCTTAAGAAAGCCAACTGACCTTGGTCCTTCCAAAGCAGCTGTATCAGAACTCCCTGACACAAAAACACTTCCATTTTACATTTCGTATGAAAAGTAAATTACCATAGCAATTGACCTCGAAGAGTGCATAATGAATACAATGGTCAAAATCGAGCATAAGTAACACATGCATTTTTTGCTTCTACAGTGTCACTTTTGAAACAAGCCTTTCTTTAAAGTGGTTACTTAAAAAAATCCCAATGTATGCAATGAAAATACCTTGCACATAGCATTTTGGAATTCATCCAGTATATTCTATGTTTGGTCATGGCAGAGCAGATACTATATTCACACAAATGGAGAAAATTATCTGAACTATAGAGGGGAACAGAGGTGGGGATATTCCTAAAAGATGAGTTTCTCTGTGTTTAGAATGTGTACACTTACATATAACTACACTTTTACTATAGGTGGTGGAAGGGTTACCTATGGAGTTTACAGCTAACTCAGATGCCTGGAGTGTTAATGTTCACAGAGGACTTTTAATTAAGCAGAGTAGGTATTTATGTCAACAGGAAATAAAAAGCAAGACTTGCCAAGGAAAGTTAAGAGCTTTCACGCATTTCCCATTGCAGAGTGTTCATTTCTCAACCAAGTCAGTAGGATGTTTGTGTCCTTTTGGGGATGACTAAGGAAATCACCATGGCCAATGAATACATGTCATCCAAGAAGGATCAGACATTCAGATTTTTCAGTATTTTCAGCTAGTTTTAAAACCAAGTAAAAGGAAGTTAACCTCAATTTAGACTTTTCTTTACCTTCTTCCATAAATCAGCTACAGTTACAAAGCTGCTTGTTTTTTAATTCTGGTGTTTGTTCTAGGGCCTTATTATTCCATTCTTTTAATCTCTGATCCTGGTGGTCTTTCCTCCTCTTCTTCCTACTAAATATCACATACAATAAGGGGAGGCAGGGCTTTTTGTTGGGCTTTTCCGTGCCCTACATCTGCAGCTGGCACCTCATCCCCCGCTGCACTAAATCGACACTTCTGGAAGTAGCAGCTTCGGAGTGACTGACGAGAGCCATTGCTTGCCCAAGTGTCAATTTAGTGCAGCAGGGGATGGAGTAGCAGCTGCAGCAGGAGAGAGACCTTATTTCATACTTAGAAAACAATTGCAAAAAAATGCCAGAGGGAGGGGAAACTGGTTGGAGAATAGAATGGGTGAAAGTAAAAAAAAAAAAAAGAAGAAGAAGGAAAGGGAAACAGAAAAGCTATGGGCATGGGGAGAGAAATAAATAAACAAACAAACAAACAAATAAATAAATAAATAAAATAGCAGAAAAAGTGAAAAGAATTGCAAAGAAGAACAAATAAAAGATATTTTGTCCTAGAGCTATGTGTTTCATTTCTCTAAATTTGGAAATATCTTTTGCATAATAAACATGTGTCATATACAATATGAAACTACTATCGGTTTATACCTTCCAAAAGGAAAACAAATAACCAAATAATTAAACAAACAAATTCTATGCTTTACTAACAAATTGGTTGAGTGCTTGATAAGGACTGATTCTGTGCTGTGTCTCAGGGAGAATATGAAAAAAAAAAAAATCAAGGAAAGGGCTCCGAGATTTTTAACTTGTAAACCAATGTGCATTATCAACACAGAAAAAAAAAAGGGAAAATTAATTAAGAGTTGAAAACAAGAGAATTGGCTATAAATAAGCTTCATTAAGATAATATCAATTCTTCCATTTTCTCCTTGATTCTAATATCCTATGAACATTTCTAGTCATAGTCACACACAGGGACGTGTCTGGGACAGATATTTCACAGACATTACACTCTTGGTAGTGACTGCTAATGTTTCTAGACATGAAGGCAGATCTTTTTAAAAACTCATTAAGAGAGCATCACAAGTTGCTAGACACACACACACACACACACACGAACATATGTATATACATGTGAACATATACATATATTAATCCATGAGTTACTTCTAATTTGGATGCTCTTGTTTCTCTACTATATCATAGTGGTAGCCAACTTCTACCTCCTCAAAAAAAAAATAAATAAATATTAGAAAATGCTTTCTGCAGTTTATTCTGTCATCTTAAAGAATTAGACATAGAAGAACTCAAGTCAGTCCAAAACCTATAATTATGACTTTTTGACTGACTCAACCATAATGGCACTTAAACCAGCTTGGTTCGCACATAAACGACAGATGATTCAAATGTAGTTGTGACTAGAGTAGAGTGAATTAATTAGATCAATGTTTCTAAAGTGTATTCCACAAAGATACTATTTCAGTGCCAAACCCCTTAGAGAAATTCTGTGTACTCTATAATCCATATGTTGGTGGCCAGAACACAAAGGAAAATATCTGCAAACCTTTGCATTATAAAAGGTAGTAACAAATGAAGATTAAATACAAGTTATCCTTATGTATAAAGACAACAGAAAGATATTCTTAGATATGGAGAAATTATCATCCCTGTGCTCTGTCTGAAAAAAAAGAGATAAATTCCTTGAAAACATGCTCTGGCCAATCAAGAGAGTAATCAAAGTAAATAAATCAAAAAAAGAAAAATCATAGTATGATAATGATCATTAATTTTGTAGCCATTTAAACTAGTTAAACCTGAAAAATATCTTTAATATTTTATCAAAGAATGCAAATGTCTAAGTTAAATTGAAGAACATACAAAATTAATAATAACAATAATAATAAATCTCAGATTATATGCCTTTTCACAAAGAAGCTAAAGGGTCAAATATGTAAATTAAATATGTGTGGCTCAATTATGGGTGGGGAGAACAAAGAGACTAAAAGATACCGTTTTGGACGCCTGTGTGGCTCAATCCGTTAAGCATTGGATTCTTGATTTCAGCTCAGGTCATGATCTCAGGGTGGTGACATTGAGCCCTGCATTGGCTTGCTCAGTGGCTCAGTGGGGAGACTGCTTAAGATTCTCTCCCTCTGCACCCCCACTGGTGGCGCGTGCTCCCTCCCCCCTTCTCTCTCTGTCTCTCTCTAAAATAAATAAATAAATCTGTTGGCCATCTGGATGTCTTCTTTGGAGAAATGTCTGCTCATGTCTTCTGCCCATTTTTTAATTGGATTATTCATTTTTGGAGGTGTAGGGTTTTGTAAGTTCTTTATACATTTTGAATACAAACCTTCTATCAGATATGTCATTTGTAACTATCTTCTTCCATTCTGTAGGTTGCCTTTTACAAACTAAAATGTTTTTTAAAAATGAAATGAGAACATAAAAAATTAAAAACAAAATAAATAAGTAAAAATAAACACATTGCAGGAGATTTTGAAAAAACAGGAAATGATAAGGAAACATTTTTTAGATAACATTAAACTAAGTATCAAAAATAGAATTAAATGAGTAAAAGCAATAAATATAAATTAAACAACTATATAAAAAGTAGTCTCCCTGGTTAGGTCAAAGACCAAATCTTACTCTGTCCTGTAAAAGTAACACATAAAACAGAAATGTTAAAGAAAAATACATGGGAAAACATATAAACTTATGTTTCTGCAACAGGATATTCAATTTAACAAAAGTAAGTATTACACATTGATTAGAAGATAGCAGAACACCTGCAGAATTTTATGGTAAACATCTCAACATTTTAGGAAGGGATACTTCTCCAGAGATATTCTGTGTACACAATTTGCAACTACCCTTTTGCATTTGGTTTTTTTTTTTTTGCTTATTTATTTTTTTATTTATTTTTAAAATTTTTCTATTAACATATAATGTATTATTTGTTTCAGGGGTACAGGTCTGTGATTCATCAGTCTTACATAATCCACAGCACTCACCATAGCACATACCCTTCCCAATGTCCATCACCCAGCCACCCCATCCCTCCCACCCTCCTCCACTCCAGCAACCCTCAGTTTGTTTCCTGAGATTAAGAGTCTCTTATGGTTTGTCTCCCTCTCTGGTTTTGTCTTGTTTCATTTTTCCCTCCCTTCCCCTATGATCCTCTGTCTTGTTCCTCAAATTCTTCATATTAGTGAGATCATATGATAATTGTCTTTCTCTGATTGACTTATTTCGCTTAGCATAATACCCTCTAGTTCCATCCCCGTCATTGCAAATGGCAAGATTTCATTTTTCGATAGCTGCATAATATTCCATTGTATATATATACCACATCTTCTTTATCCATTCATCTGTTTATGGACATCTAGGCTCTTCCATAGTTTGGCTGTTGTAGTAGACATTGCTGCTATAAACATTGGGGTGCATGTGCCCCTTTGGATCACTACATTTGTATCTTTGGGGTAAATACCCAGTAGTGCAATTGCTGGGTCGTAGGGTAGTTCTATTTTCAACTTTTTGAGGAAACACCATACTGTTTTCCAGAGTGGCTGCACCAGCTTGCATTCCCACCAATAGTGTATGTAGGAGGGTTCCCCTTTCTCTGCATCCTCGCCAACACCTATCGTTTCCTGACTTGTTAATTTTAGCCATTCTGACTGGTGTGAAGTGGCATTTCACTGAGGTTTTGATTTTTATTTCCCTGATGCTGAGTGATGCTGAGCACTTTTTCATGTGTCTGTTGGCCATTTGGATGTCTTCTTTGGAAAAATGTCTGTTCATATCTTCTGCCCATTTCTTGATTGGATTATTTGTTCTTTGGGTGTTGAGTTTGATAAGTTCTTTATAGAGTTTGGATACTAGCCCTTTATCTGATATGTCATTTGCAAATATCTTCTCCCATTCTGTCGGTTGTCTTTTGGTTTCGTTGACTATTTCCTTTGCTGTGCAAAAGCTTTTTATCTTGATGAAGTCCCAATAGTTCATTTTTGCCCTTGCTTCCCTTGCCTTTGGCGATGTTTTTAGGAAGAAGTTGCTGTGGCTGAGGTCGAAGAGGTTGCTGCCTGTGTTCTCCTCCAGGATTTTGATGGATCGCTGTCTCACATTTAGGTCTTTCAACCATTTGGAGTCTATTTTTGTGTGTGGTGTAAGGAAATGGTCCAGTTTCATTCTCTGCATGTGGCTGTCCAATTTTCCCAACACCATTTGTTGAAGAGACTGTCTTTTTTCCATTGGACATTCTTTCCTGCTTTGTCAAAGATTAGTTGACCATAGAGTTGAGGGTCCATTTCTGGGCTCTCTATTCTCTTCCATTGATCTATGTGTCTGTTTTTGTGCCAGTACCATACTGTCTTGATGATGACAGCTTTGTAATAGAGCTGGAAGTCCGGAATTGTGATGCCGCCAGCTTTGCTTTTCTTTTTCAACATTCCTCTGGCTATTTGGGGTCTTTTTTGGTTCCATATAAATTTTAGGATTATTTGTTCCATTTCTTTGAAAAAAGTTGATGGTATTTTCATAGGGGTTGTATTAAATGTATAGATTGCTTTAGGTAGCATAGACATTTTCACAATATTTGTTCTTCCAATCCGTGAGCATGGAACGTTTTTCCATTTCTTTGTGTCTTCCTCAATTTCTTTCATGAGTATTCTATAGTTTTCTGAGTACAGATTTTTTGCCTCTTTGGTTAGATTTATTCCTAGGTATCTTATGGTTTTGGGTGCAATTGTAAATGGGATCGACTCTTTAATTTCTCTTTCTTCTGTCTTGTTGTTGGTGTATAGGAATGCCACTGATTTCTGTGCATTGATTTTATATCCTACTGAATTCCTGTATGAGTTCTAGCCGTTTTGGGTTGGAGTCTTTTGGGTTTTCCACATCAAGTATCGTATCATCTGCAAAGAGTGAGAATTTGACTTCTTCTTTGCCAATTCGGATGCCTTTTATTTCTTTTTGTTGTCTGATTGCCGAGGCTAGGACTTTTAGTACTATATTGAATAGCAGTAGTGATAGTGGACATCCCTGCCGTGTTCCTGACCTTAAGGGAAAAGCTCTCAGTTTTTCCCCGTTGAGGATGATACTCGCTGTGGGTTTTTCATAGATGGCTTTTATAATATTGAGGTATGTACCCTCTATCCCTACACTGTGAAAATTTTAATCAAGAAAAGATGCTGTATTTTTGCATTTGACAAGACACAGCAAGAGAGGGAACCTAAGCAGGGGGAGTGGGAGAGGGAGAAGCAGGCTTCCCGCAGAGCAGGGAGCCTGATGCGGGACTCAATCCCAGGACCCTGGGATCATGACCTGAGCCGAAGGCAGACGCTTAACGACTGAGCCACCCAGGTGCCCTGCATTTGATTTTTAATAAAAAATATTTTTAGCAATTGCCTTATGTTAGTATATGAAAAAATATTTCATTATTTTGAATGGTTGGATATTAATATGTATCATTAATTTCTGCTACTATGAAAATATAGTTTGTCATTACTTATATATTACTTATACTTTTATACTGTCATTACTTGTATAAATATACAATATATATTACAGACTATATTATTTAGAGTTTCTCAATACTTTGCCATTACAAATAATTGGATAATTTCACATGAATAATTATGCAATGATTTAAAAACACCTCTTTATATAAAATCAAGAGTTAGGTGATGCAAGAGAAACAAAATTACTTTTGCAGTAGCAAGGAAAAAGTTAAAGTATCTGAAAATAAACACAACCAAAAATATATAAAAACTATCTATGGAGTTGCTGGATAAAATGGTATGTACATTATGGGGTGCCTGGGTGGCTTAGTCTGTTAAGAGTCCAACTCGATCTCAGGTCTTGATCTCACGGTCGTGAGTTCAAACCCCACGTTGGGCCCCACACTGGATACACAGGCTACTTAAAAAAAATGGTATGTGCATTTACATTTTGATAAGTATTTCCAACATGCTTTTCCTACAGCTTGAAATATTTCTCACTCTCTCCTATATTTAGAGTTTTTCTGTTTTTCCACTCTATGGCAAACATAAACTTTGGATCTTTGCCAATCTAAGTGACAAAATGTATCTCTTAATTTTAGCCTGCATTTCTCCTAATATGAGTAAGCTTGGTCATCTTGGAGATAAAGAACTTACTCCCCCACTTCTTTGAAAAAACTGTTCAAATCATTTACCCACATTTTGTTGCATTCTTCACCTTATCCTTACTTACATACAGGCACTACTTATATATCAAGTTAATTATGTCTTTTTCTGAGATGAGTTTCATATATTTTTACACTGGCCATTTATCTTTTGATTTAGTTTCTGGTGGTGTTTACAATCAAGATATTTTTATGTAATGGAATTTATCAATCTTTAATGGTATGACTTCAGGTCGTGGGGTATTTCTTAGAAGAGCTTTCCTTACTCTGAGATTTAAAAAAATTTTCCCATGGTTACTTCTAGGAATTTAGGTTTTCAGTATTTTTTTTTACCATTTATATATTTAATATACCTAAAATTATATATTTAATATACCTAAAATATACCTAAAATTTCTTTTACCATTTATATATTTAATATACCTAAAATAATATACCCAAAAGACTCCAACCCAAAAGTAAATTGCATTGCAACTTTATTTTTCCCAAATGGCTATCCAGTAGGTCCAACACCATTTTTTAAATGATTTCATCCTACCTCTGCGATTTGAAATGCCATCATTGTCAAATAAACTATTTCAGTGTGATCTGAACTTTCAGCACGTTTTCTTGAAAGTTTCTGAGTATGTTTTAATTAATACAGGTTTATAATATATTTGAATACTTCATAACGTTTGTCCTTTCCCATTATTCTTTATTTCTCTAGATTTTATAGATTTTTTTTATCAATGAACTTTACATGTGTCTATTTTTTTAAAAATTCTGCTGATATTTTTACTAGGATAATGCTACATTTATAAATTAGCTTAAATACAATCAACATTATTATGGTATTGAATTGTCCTTTCTGAAAACAAGTTTGTTCTTTTGTGTCACTTATTTCAGCTTTATAGTTTCTTCATATAGCTTGTACATTTCCGGTTAAATTTATACAAAAATGTTTTATGTTTTCCCATTGCTATTGTAAACAGACTCATTTTTCCCATTGTATCTTTTAACTGGTTGTTGTTGGTACATATGGAGGCTGCTAATTATTGCTTATTCTGTTTGTACCCAGGCATTTACCAAATTCTTTTTTTATAAAAATTTTTGTTGAATCTTTGAGTTTTCCAAGTAAATTAATTTATTTCCCTCTGCTTTACAATTTGTACATATATTAATTCTATCTCTTGCACTTGACATTTTCTTAAAGATTCCCCTAATTTAATTCTTTCTGCTATTTTTGGGAAATTAAAACTACATTTGAAATAAATAGGCTAACAAGTATAATATAGACAATTCCATATTCTGAGACAAATTTATAGCCTAAAATTCTCTTATTATTAAATAAAAATTTATGAAAAGTAATTTTCTGGTTTTCCCTCAGATTGAAAGCTCTGGAAAGTAAGGACTCTGTCTTGCTTTATGTTAGAAGTCAATAATGGTGATTTTAAAATATTTGTTGAATGTAATCAAAACTTGATCATCTTCTGAACAGCAGTCTCAATATAGCTTCAGAAAATCATAATTGCCACAAATAATACAACCCACAAAATGGGAGAAAATATCTGCAAATCATGCATCTCAAAAAGGATTAATATTCAAAATATATAAGCACACAATGCAATAAGAACACAAATAACCCTAAAAATAGACAAAGGATATTAAGTTTTCCCAATACCATTGTTGAAGAAACTGGTCTTTCCCCATGTGTTTTCTTGGCACCCATGTTGAAAATCAGTTGCTCACATATATGAGGGTTTATTTCTGGGCTGTTTTGTATTACTGGTCTATATGTTGGTCTTAATGACAGTACCATACTATTTTAATTACTATATGTTTGTAATATACTTTAAAATCAGGAAGTGTGGTTCTTCCAGCTTTATTCTTCTTTCTCAAGATCATTTTGGCTATTCTGGGTCTTTTATGGTTCCATAATAATTTTAGATTTGTTTCTTCTATGTCTCTAAAAAATACCATTAGGATTTTCCTGGGGAGAGTATTGAATCTGTAGATCTGTTTGGGTAGTATGGACATTTGTGAACACAGGATGTCATTCCATTTATTTGTGTCTTCTTTAATTTCTGTCATTAAATGTTTTGTAGTCTTTAGTGTATAGTCTTTCACCTCCTTGATTAGGATTGTTCCTAAGTATTTTACATTTTTGGACCTAGTGTAAGTGGAGTTGTGTTTTTTTTTAATTTCCCTTTCAGATAGTTTGTTGTTAGTGTATAGAAACATAATTGATTTTCGTTAAGCTGATTTTATTTCCTACAACTTTACTGAATTGGTTTGTTGTTTCTAACAGGTCTTTTATGTGGATTCCTTAGGGTTTTCTGCATATAAGACCATGTTATCTACAGATAATTTTACTTTTTCCTTTCCAACTTAGATGTCTTTTATTTCTTTTTCTTTCCTATTTGCTCTAGCTGTGACTTTCAGTACAATGTTGAATAGATGTGGTGAGAGTTGAGGGAACTGGATAGTCACAAGCAAAAGAATGAAATTGGATTTTTCTCTTATATCATACACCAAAATCAACCCAAAATGGATTAAAAACTTAAACATAAGACCGGAAATTATAAAATTGTTAGAAGAAAACGAGAAAAGCTCTGGACATTTGTCTTGGCAAAGATTTCTTAGGTATAACATCAAAAGCATAAGCAACAAAAGCAAAAATAGACAAGTGGGACTATATCAAGTTAAAAAGCTTTTGCACAGCAAAGGAAACATCAAAATAGTGAAAAGACAACCTATGGAATGGGAGAAAATGTTTGCAAAACATCTATCTGATAAAAAATTTAATATCAAAAATATATAAGAAACTTCCACAACCCAATAGACAAAAAACAAATAACCAATTTAAAAATAAGCAAATGATCTGAATAGACATTTTTCCAAAGAAAACATACCTCCAGGGGTATGTAAAGTGCTCAGCATTACTTATCATTAGGTAATGCAAACCAAGAAATGCAAACCAAAACCACAATGAGATACCACTTTACACTTGTCAAGATGACTATTATATATATATAAAAAATAAGCTTTGGTGAGAATAAGGAGAAATTAGAACACTTAAACAGTGTTGGTGAGAATGTAAATTGGCACAGCTGCTATGGAAACCAGTGTGTTCGTTGCTCAAAAAATTAAAAATGGAACTACCGTATGATCCAGGAATTCCACTTTTTGGATATATAACCAAAAGAATTGAAATCAGGATTTTAAGAAATATCTGCACTTCTCTGTTAATTGCAGCATTATTCACAATAGCCAAGATATAGAAACGACCTAAATTCCCATCAGTAGGTGAAAAAGTAAAGTGTGGTATGTACATACAATGAAATATTATTCAGCCTTAAAAAAAAAAGAATCCTACCATTTATGGAAACATGGATGAATCTGGAGGACATTGTGCTAAGTAAAATAAACTAATCTCAGAAGGTCAAATACTGTATGATTCCACTTTTATGAGGTATCTAAAATATTCAAACTCATAGGAGGAGAGAACAGGATAGTGGTTACCAAGGTCTGGGGACAAGAGGAAATGGGGAGCTATTGTTCAATGGATACAAATTTTCTGTTATATAAGATGAATGCATTCTAGAGGCGCTGTACAACATAGGGCCTACAGTTAACAACACAGTATTGTGCACTTACAAAAATGTGTTAAGAGGGTAGATCTCAGGTTCTTAACACGTGCACACACGAACACACACACACACACACACACACACACAAAGGGGATACAGGAAACTTTCAAAGTTGATGGATTTATTTATTATCCATTGATCGTGATGATAGTATCACAGATGTATGCATATATCCAGGTTCATCAAATTGTCTATATTAAACATGTACAGCTTTTTTTGTATTATCAATTATACATCAATAAAACTATTTTTAAAAAAGGGCAAAAGATTTGGACAGATATTTTCCAAAAACAGATATACAAATGACCAATAAGCACAAGAAAAATGTTCAATACCATTAGCCATTAAAGAAATGTGAATCAGAATGACATGAGATCCCACTTTACACCCACTAGGATAGCTAAAATCAAAAAGATAATAACAAGTGTTGACGAGGATGTAGAGAAATTAGAATCCTCATACGCGGCTGGTGAGAATGTAAAATTGTGCAACTCTTTTGGAAAACAAGTCGGCAGTTCCTCAAATGTAAAAACCCAGAGCTTCCATGTGACTTAGCATTTCTGTTCCTAGGAAAAATGAAAATATACACCTACACAAAAACTTGTGTGAATGTTCATAACAGCATTATTTATAAAAGCCCTAAATTGACAACAAAACAAATATTTATCAACTGATAAATGGATAAATAAAATGTGATATAGCCATAGAAGGGAATGCTATTCAACTATAAAAAAATGAAGCACTGATGTATAGATGAACCATGGAAGCAGTGTGCTACATGAAAGAAACCAGTTACAAAAGACCACATAATTTTTTATTCCATTTATATGAAATGTCAAGAATAGGCATATCTATGGAGATAGAGAGTAGATAAATGGTTGACTAGGGCTTGGGGGATGAGGATGTGCAGGGGTGTGGGGGGTGTGGGAAGTGACTGCAAATGAGTACTGGTTTCCTTTGGGGGATGATAAAAATATTTTAAACTTAAATAGTGGTGATGATTGCCCAACTCTGGGAATATGGTACACTGTAAATGAGTAAATTTTATGATATGTGAATTACATCATAATAAAGATTTTTTTAAAAAGGAAAACACTATTAAGTAGTTAGCAAATATTGATGATAGCAGCTTATATTTCATAGAACTTCTACAAGTTCCAAAGTAGATATTCAATTAATACTTGATGTGAAGTGTTTTTTTTAATTTAGAAAAAGGCATCAATAAATTCAAATTATAGATGGATTAATTATTAATTTATTTATTCAAAAATCATTTAATGAACAGTCACTCACCCACTATATGCCAAATACTAAACTTAAGGGGGAAAAAAGGAAAAAAGTGATAAAATGTGGCGTTTCCAGTAAGGTGGGGTAGGGAAGGGTGACAAACAAAATATGAGTTATAAAGTGGTAAAGGCCATATGAGTGGTTAGTGTCCTGAGGGTTAAGGATCAGCTTAGCCAGAGAGGTATCAGGGAAAGCTTAGAGGAAGAGGTCAATCTTGAGCTGGGACTTACTGTATGGCTAGGGCTTAGATGTGTGTAATGGGAGGAGAGAGGGTGGAGGCATACAAAATAAGTTAACTTCTACTGCTTTACTTACATTTTGCAACATTAAAGATAAATAAATTGGCCTATGAAAGATTTGCTAAGATAAGCCTTCCCATTACGTGGGATAAATGTGCATTTTGCAAAGCTGTCACAAAATTCTATCTCCTGTTCTAATTCCAGTAAAGTTACCACAACACTTTTTGTATAGGTTGTAACTTAGAAAAAAGATGATCCAGATACCAGAAGAAAGGAAATCAATAAACAGGTAGAGTGAAGTGAAATTTAAGATCCAAAGAGAGAAAATAGAATTTTTGAGAGGGTAATATTCAGACTAGATACTGTCTTAATATAATATTTCTGCTCAGTAACTTTTTCCACAGTTTCTCTGGTCTTGTAAAAGGCTAGAATTGCTTTGGTAATATTTAGTCTTAAGGTTTTTCTGACCGGCCAGGGTAATAAATAGTTTCCTTGGTTAATAATAAATTTCCAATAATAAATTGCTTGGCAGACATTACTTTACTTCTCAAAGCTCTCAAAGCCTTAAATAATGGCCACATTTCATGCAGAAGAAACCTTTATTTGGTACAGTTCAAAAGCTTAATCCATTGGAAAGTCCAATATGGAAAAGTAATATCCTGTATATTGCCTTTTTTGAAGCAACTGGCAGCATTGCTTCTCAGGCTCTCATTTACCCAGTGGGGCAGAGATGAGACAATCGTCAGCATCTCCATCTTAGAGATGCATTCGAGCTAATTGACTTCCTTCATGTCACACAATTTGTTACAGATCCACTCTTAGAATTCTGTCTTCTCACTTAAAGTCCAGTGGGTTTTCTAGCAGACATGCTGACTGTGGTTTGAAGGTTTATATATAGAAAAACCATAAGGAAAAAATTCTCAGAGCATTGAACTATTTATCCCTGACTACTGTCATATCTAAGTACTTGGGCCCCCCTTGTCTCCCCTGCTGCCCGTCCTCCTCTCATCTGGCTGTAAGATTTCCCCCTTTGAAACTTAAAATCACTATACTCTACTCTGGAAATGAAACTTTGCTTCTTCGTGCTCTCTTTCTCTAGGTATTAAGGGAACTAATACCTTCCAAAAAGAGCTGTGCTTACATCAAAGGCAAGCTGAGTCCCTTTCTTTGACAGTGCACCTCGCCGTCACATCATCATGAGTTTCTGTCTGTACGAGAGAGAAGAAAGACACTATCCTCCCAAATTCTCTGCATTAAAAAAAAAACCAACAAACAAAAACCCTAAAGTATCAAAGCCTATTGCCTTGCGAAAAGATAGTGCCATAAACTTATTAAATATAGTATTAACCTGGAACCCACAATTATAATATGCACACATTCCTGACTTCAATATATAAGAGGTGAATTTGACCAATAAATTCCTGAAAGAATAAAATATCCTTCGTAAGGCATGATCCTAGAATGACGAGCCCAGAAAGCCTATAACTGGTGTATTCTTTCCTTTTGCTTATGATGGATATTATTATTGAAGTTTCTGATATATATATGTATATATATATATATATACATATATATATATATATATCTTCCCAAACTAAACTTATTCTTGCCATATGATCCAACATAACAAAATAAGGAGGAGATATTCATGAAAATTACAGTCCTCGTTTCTATAAATGGTCACATATTTATAGCTGGTATTTATAACTACCTTCTTTCTTTACTTGTTCTATATTCCCTTTGCCTTCAGCAAGCACATCAACTGGTTGTGGCTGGTAAAGACCCAGTGGAATGATCCAAAACTTCATGCCTGAACTGTCTGGGCCATTAGTAGCTCCACTTGAATTGGGTTCTTGTAGTTTTCCAGTGACCTTAATCACAGAGCATGGTAATACTAAGCCACACTCTAAGGGATCTCCTGTATCATACACTGGGTGTCTTAAACAACAGGAATTTATTTTCCATTGTTCCACAGGCTGGGAAGTCCAAGATCAGAATATGAGCGTAGTCATGGTCAATTCCTGGTAAGAACCTTTTTCCTGGCTTATGGACAGCTGCTTTCTCACTTTGTCCCCACATGGAATAGAGAAAGAATGTAAGCAAACTCTTTGTTGTCTCTTCTTATAAGGGCACCAATCTCATCCTAAGGGCCCCACCTTCATAACTTCATCTAAATAAAGCTAAATGCATCTCCAAGTATCATCACAGTGGGGGTTAAGGCTTTAGCATATGAACTTTGGGAGGAAACAATTTAGTCTGTAGCTCTAATATTCAAAATGAAAAAGAGTCATTACCACAGAAACTACAACCATTTAAAGAATAATAAAGGGATGTTATGAATAACTTTATGTTAATGTTAATATGTCAGGGATTTCAGATGAAGTGCACAAATTTCTTTAATGACATAAACTGCCAAATCTGATTCACGAAAAAAATAAAAAACCCGAGTAATGCTATATTTATTAAATACATTGAATTTATAGTTAAAAATCTTTACATTAAAGAAACTCTAGACCCAGTGACTTCACTAGTGAATTCTATCATTTAATCCTATACAAACTCTTTTAGAAAATAGGAAAAGAGGGAATACTTACTTATGTATTTTATTAGGTCAATATATCAGGTATCTATTGCTGCATAACAAGTTTCCCTAAAATGTAATGGCTGAAAAAAATTATTGAAATTTAAAAATATCTTATTTATAAAGTATGAACTATAAAATAAAAAAGTTTAAAATGAAATCATTGAATTTAAAATTTCTGCTCTTTGAAAGCTGCATTAAGGAAATGAAAAGGTAGGGGCCAGCCAAGGGGAAAATACTTGCAGTTATATATGACAAAGATCTTGGCTCTAAGTATATATTTCTTACAACTTACTAACCTGAGTATTCCCACCTAAAAAATTAGCAGGAGATTTGAACAGACACTGCACAAAATAAGATATATGAAAGTTTAGTAAAAACAGGAAAAGATGGTCAGCATTATTAATCATTAGGTCAATGCAAATTAAAACTGCAGGGTATCACAATACAATACACAGACACACAAAATAACTAAAATTAGAACAATGATTATATCACTGTTAGTTAAGGATATGGAACAACTGGAATTCTCATAACTTGTTCGTAGAAATGTACATAGCACAACTACTTTTGAAAACACTTTGGCAGTTTCTTAAGGCATTAAATAAACACTTAACATATGACCCTGCAATTCTTGTAGGTATATACCCAAGATAAATTAAAATATTTGTACACACAAAGACTTCTATGAGAATGTTCACGGAGGTATTGGGGAAGAAGTCATTGTGGGACCAATCACCCTTCTTCGGGATTGTCCATCAGTACCCTGGGCTTGGAACATTTTTCTACATGGAAGCCATGTGCAAGGTATTGCTTGGCTATTCTTCTTCTTTATTAGGAGAAATTTTTCCCCATTCTGGGTATGCTCTGAACTTCCACACACTGTTAAAGCATGTGCATCACATGACACCTGCCCACTCCCACCAGAATATCTGTCACCTGTAGGACGAAACCAGGTCTTTGCCTGCATCAGCTATTGGAAAAGACTTGCTGGCCGTGGGAGACCAGTGCACCCTGCAGATGCTAACCTCACTGTGTCTCTTCTTTGTGTGAATACCTCTTGTTACAATCAGTACCTAGTGTATGAGTCCTCCTTGGTGACTCCAAACCCATAGAAGATGCGTTGGGTCAAGTGTGTGGGCTCCTACTTCTGGTGGTAGGCAGTGATATGGTCTCTCATCATCCACATAGTGGGAATCTGCACTTGGGACGGGTAGCTAGATCTTCCTGCTTGCAAGGTTTTAGCCCGAACTGGAAACAATCCAACTTTCTTTCCTTTGAAAAGAAAAATAAATTGTAGTTTATCTATAAAATGGAGTCTTACCCACCATAAAAAGAATAAACTGCTAATACATTCAGAATCCATGAACGAATCTCAAAAACATTATGCTGAACAAAATGAGCCAGACACAAAAGAATGCTAGTATAATGATTTTCATGTATATAAAATACTAAGACAGGCAAATCTAATATACAGTGACAGAAAGCAGATCAGTGGTTTCCTGGGTTTAGGTTGGGGGTGGGGGGTGAAGATCGACTAAGCAGGGGCACAGAGGAATCTTTTGGGGTGATGGAAATTATTTATATCACGATTATGATGTGGTTAAATAGGTGTGTGCTTTTGTTGAACTGTATACTTAAAATATATGCATTTTATTGTTTACAAATTATACCTCAATCAACTTGATTCCAAAAATTAAGTAAATACAGACAAAATACTGCAATGAAAAACCAAAGATTGTCAGATTCAATTTTGAATATTCATTTTATGCCATTTAAAATGACATTTCCCAAACCAAAAGATTCAGAAACATTTAAAGGAATAATCAGAATGAGACATACAGACAAGCGTTAACAAAATAAAGCTGTTATAAACAATGAATTTAAGATATAAATACTGAATTAGAGAGATGACCATGATCGATTACGTGGAGAAAAAGGTGACCCAGGATATAGTATATTGTGGGTGTGTGGATTTGTCAGGGACCCACCCAGAAAGAGCACAATGGTAGGGCTTAACTGATGAGTACGCAGTGAGGGACTGACTATTTACCTAGGAGGGGGCAGGGCTAAGGGAGTCAACAAAGGATGATGGGGCACCTGGGTAAGAACAACATGAAACCAGTGCTGCCTCTCTGTGTGAAAGAGAAAAACAGAGGAACACAGCCTGAGCTGCCTGGCAGCAATGGAGGAAAGGACTGTGGTTGGGAGAAGGGCAACAAAGAGGCGTAAGTGCCCCTCGGAAGCCAAACCCTGGAAAAGCCATCAGTGCGATCAGCACAGATCAGCCTCCCAGGATGCCGGGGATGAAAGGGCAGAAGGTCTGAGGGGCACAGGGACAGGTGTAAAACCATGGGCCCAGATACCACTCTCAGACACCAACACATAAAAGTAACACACAAAAAGCAAAAGCAAAGCAAAACACCAGAAATCTGTCTCACGGGTGCGCTCTCTCTCTCTCTCTCTCTCTCATCTGTTTTATCTATCTTAATATGTTTTTATGAACCTGAAGAAACGACTGGAAAACCACAAAATTATTGATATTGATTTAAACAAGAAACATTAGAATTTAAGAGGGGTTGGGGAGGAAACTATCTTAACTTTTTATTTACTCATATCATTTCATTTGTTTCAATGTGCATATATCAGCTCTGCACTTTATGAATATACACTGAAATAAAGTGGCATTGTACAAAATACAAATGTATAAACATGCACGTAAAATTAAATTTCACAAGAACCGTAAATATTGACAGTGCTTCTGGTTTGTCTTGTTTCTATTCTAAAAATTTTTTCGGGGCGCCTGGGTGGCTCAGATGGTTAAGCGTCTGCCTTCGGCTCAGGTCACGATCCCAGGGTCCTGGGATTGAGTCCCGCCTCAGGCTCCCTGCTAGGAGGGGAGCCTGCTTCTCCCTCTGCCGCTGCCTCTCTCTATCTCTCTCTCTGACTCTCATGAATAAATAAATAAAACAAAAAAAAAATTTTTTTTTCAAAAATATTTTTACTTAGTTTTCTTCTTTTCATCAAAATTAAATTGACAATAAAACTGCTTCAAACAGAACAAGCATGCTCTAATATTAATGAGTGGCATCATGACTGAACTTAAAGTGATGATATATGCCCACTGGAATCATCCATGTGGGGCTAATATGCTGGTGCTCTTAAGAATCATGGTTATTGTCTTTGAAATTTTCTAAATTTAAAATTCATAGGTATAGAAGTACATGAGTGAGAGTATGTGTGTGTGCATGTACATGTATGTCTCACATATGTATAATTTGTATATAAAATGGAATATTTTTGGGCCCCTGGGTGGCTCAGTTGGTTAAGCGACTGCCTTCGGCTCAGGTCATGATCCTGGAGTCCCAGGATCGAGTCCCGCATCGGGCTCCCTGCTCGGCGGGGAGTCTGCTTCTCCCTCTGACCCTCCCCCCTCTCATGTACTCGCTCTCTCTCATTCTCTCTCTCTCAAATAAATAAATAAAAAAAATCTTAAAAAATAAATTAAATAAATAAATAAATAAATAAATAAATAAAATGGAATATATTTATATAAAGATGGAACTAGAATTCCCTTCTCAATTAAACCCTGATTTCTCTCTCTAGACGTTCTTGTCCATTATTTGTCATGGTTCCTGGCTCTAGCTTCTCCTTTGTTTATCATTATTATTATCTTTCCTTATTTGTCATTCTCCTTGGTTACATTTGAAGTGGATGTTGCAGAGCATTCCCTATTCTGGGGACAGAACAGTTTGCACAGCCTGATTTCTGCTGGAGCAAGCTTGAGAGCCAGCAGGTTGAATCTGGACTTTTGGGGTTTTTTTGGCAATACAATTCAATCAAAACTTAGTACATTTCTTTTCTTTTCCTTCCTTCCGCTCGCTTTTTTCCCCTTTCTTCCTTCCTTCCTTCCTTTTTTTCTTTTTCTTTCTTTCTTTCTTTCTTTCTTTCTTTCTTTCTTTCTTTCTTTTTCTTTCTTTCTTTCTTCTTTCTTTCTTTCTTTTTCTTTCTTTCTTTCCCTCTCTTTCTTTTTTTCTTTCTTTCTTTTTCTTTCATTCTTTCTTTCTATAAAGAACATCCCTGAACCTAATATCCAACCCCTAGATCTAAAACATTAAAATGAAGTTCCACTAATATACTCTTTCTCTATCCTCTTCCTGCCTTCCTCAGAGGCAGCTAGCCCCTATCTTAAATTCTGTGTTTATCTACCTACATACACACCACACACACACACACACACACACACACACACACACACTTGAACAGTGATTTTTTTAATTAAAGTTGGTTTTAATTTTATAAAAGGTCTTTATGCTGAATGTAATCTGTGGCCCACTCCTGGTACTCAAGTACAACCTAATCATGTTTTTGCAGGTATCTGTAGTTATTTGTTTCCTACACTGTGTAATATTTCAAAGTGTAAATATACCAATTTTCCCCCTCTTTCTTTTAGGGATTTATTTATTTACTTATTTGAGAGAGAGAGCATGTGAGCAGTGGGACGGGCAGAGGGAGAGGAAGAGAAAGAGTCCTCAAGCAGACACCCCGCTGAGTATGGGGCCCCAATATGGGGCTGGATCACAGGACCCTGAGATCACGAGCTGAGCCGAAATCAACAGTCAGATCCTTAACCAACTGAGCCACCCGGGGGCCCCAATTTTCCCCCTCTTTTCTATGGTAAATTCCAATATTTTGCTATTATTAACAGTATTGGTGCGCACATTTCTGTATATATTTCCTGGTGCAAATGTGCAAGAGTTTCTCTTGAGTATGTACCTAGGAATAGAATTGCTGGGTCTTAGGTTATATTCAGCTTTATGAGGCAAAAACAAACTGTCTTCCAATTTACACTCGAACCAGCCATATTTTTTCAGCCCACACCATCTCTAATAGTATTATGAGACTCCTTAATTTTTGCCAAACAAGGGAGTATAAAATAGTATTTAATTTTGGTGATCTTTTATTATGTATTTACTATTTGATGACTTATTACCTGTTTCCTTCCAGTAGAATATAATCTTCATAAAGCCTGAAAAAAAAAACCCTCAGCAGTTTTCTGATCTATTTGCTTTCAGTCAATTTCATGTACCAGGAAGCACACTCAAAGTTTATTCTTAGGCATAATTATGAAACCAAATTGATTTATTTTCTTCTAGCCTCCCTGCCCCTCTCTTTTAGTATAATGATGAATACCTTTAGGCCATCTGAAATAAAAGGTGGAAAGATCATACTCTATCTGATCTCTTTTGTAGGACTAACTCTCTTTGTTCTCTGAAAAATTTTACTGAGACTTTGATGCTCAAAGTATTTTTCAAACTTATCTCTTACTGTCTGAAGTCCAGGAACAATTCACCTTTCCTAGCCTTAGAAACTCCAAATGTAGAGTCTCTCTATTTCCTCTTGTTTCTGCTTATAAACCAGTCAATTCTTCCTTGAGTTGATCTATTTTAATACTTCACCAAAGGGTAAGTGGCCAGTATAAATAGTCTTATTATTTCTAGTCACTTCTTCTAAAGCAGTGGTTCTCACTCGGGGGCAATTTACCCCCTCCGGGGGCATTTGACAATGTCATGACTAGGAAGATATGATGGCATCTAGTAGTTGACACCAGAGATACTGCTAAACATCCTACAATTAACAGGACAGCCACCCACATCAAAGAATTACCTAGCCTAGCATGTCAGTTGTGCTTCTGTTGAGAAATCTTAATCTAGAGATACCAACTCAGAAAGTACATTGCCTTCTGACTTATAGGTGATAGTATGAAATGTTTTACCATTGTATAACATGACTTTCCATCTTTTCAACTTTTCCAACTATTTTTTGCTAATGAGTGCTAAGGTAATGTTACAAACCTTTTTAATATGTAATAGAATGAAGCTTGGTAACAAACATGTCTTCCAGCAATGTACTCCATTTGATCCCTGTGGTAATTCATAGAGTCTCATTGAGAGCCTCTCAGATAGATAGATTAAGATAGAGATAAAGATAGAGATAGCTAGAGAGAGAGAGAGAGAGAGAGAGAGGTAGAGGTAGAGGTAGAGGTAGAGATAGATCTGCAAGCCTATTCTCTTGTGTGACTTCACAGGGAAAATATTTTCTGAATCGAATGTGAAGATTTCAGGACGTTTTCGTTTTCTAATTGTTTCTCAGAAATTGAGATGTCCAATTCCTGCTTGTCTTTTTGCATCTTACGATGACTAACTTAAAAAATGACAGCAAGTAACAATAAGAATTTAAACAACTTATCCTAAATATGCTTTTGAATCTTGAGCACATGATTTATCTGATCCTGTTTTTAAAAATCTAGTCCACTGTTAAGTCTTTGTATATGTTCACACCACCTCGTTTTTTTTTTTCTTTGCAAATGGCACTGATCACGTGAAAGGAAAATAGCAAAGGTTATCCTACTCTGCAAATAAGGTAACTCATCTAATTCTAATAACTATGGTCTAATCTTGGCTCTTCCAATAATACTAAAATAATTGAAAACCACACCATGAACAAGTCTAAAAGCGCCAAAGTGACATAAAACTAATTAATCACTATCAATTTAATATGTGCCCTATCCGTTCAACCAGCTCAGCTCCTCTTGACTTTATGGATGATATTCACTCAGCTCACTGTGCACATCAATTTCTCCAGAAAATGGAGTTCTGTCTCTCCTCCACTTACAAAAGTAGTTTAATACTGTGAACTCTTTCTATCGTAATTCTTCGGGTCAATCCCATCATCTTTCAGAGACCACCTCCTCCTCAAATGAGTGCACGAACCAGTGCTGTGATTTGCATTGCAGTGTTTTGAAAGTATTTCTGGGCTACATTTCCTTTCTAAAATTGTTCATCTTCTTCAAGATCGCATCAAAGACCTCTTCACTGGCATTTCTATTTCTCACGAAGTACCAGAAAGGTCAATGATAATTTTTTCCTTTATTTATGTGATGTAGGTGGTATTGTGTACCAGATGTAGTTAATCTATTCATAATAAAGAACATGTCCATCATCCTCAATGCTAATATTTTTTATTCAATACCATGGTAAAGCACATTAATTATCTTTTCTTTCTAGCTTGAACTGAAAACCTATAGACTTTTTAGTTTTTAAGTAAATAAAACCCACTATATGGCCTCAGGCAAGTTGCTTAAATGTACAAAGCAGCCATTTCTTTATCTATTACAAGGGGAAACAATACCATTTATCCCATGTAGTAAAGTGTCTAAAGTGTTGGATAAATGTTATTTATTATTTTTATTCTTACTCTTACAATTACTACTCAGTTACTCTCCATCTTGAATGTGTTACGAAGCATAGCAGACCTGCTCTGCAGGAGGAAACAGTAAGGAGCATCTAGAAAACTGGGTGCTCCAGGTCATCACATCTGCAATAATGCGGTATAGGCTGAGTGAGAGGCTAACGATTATAAGAGAGTAAGAATTTTAAAGTACAAGATAAAGCTCCTTATGACAGGATCACTTAAGTCACGAAATATCACAAATCTTGTCAGCATGATGTTTCAGGGTCATTCCCTTCTTAGATATGTGCCCTAACCTTTGGAAAAAAAAGAACTCTTCATGACATTTGCACATTTATATAATATCGAACTTATTTTTCCAAGCCAGATCTTTCCTGCACAAAGACTTGGAAATATATATCTGCCTTGAGAGTGGCATTTCCAGGGGCTCCTCCCTTAAGAGGTCTGGGACTCTGCCAACTTCATTGGAGTCAGTGTGTGTCAGCCAGGCAAGTTTCCGTTAGTAATTCATAATGACTCTGGGCAGGATAGCAGGTTTTATCACCCCCAGTGTTTAAAATATATCATTTATTAAGAATAGAATGTTAGAATATGAAGCAATCCTCATATCATTGTTTTTCAAACACATGGTGAAAATAGTGCCATACGATTCTGGATATACCAGAGCAATCACTATCTTTCAGTCATTGTGCCCGAAGCTGATGGAAAGATTGTGGCAGATAAAATTTGTCTTCAAAAACGTTCACTTAGTGGGGAGAATTATTTCTCAGCCTCCTTAATTCAGTACTTGGCTGAGGGGCTTGCTTTGGCTGGGGAGATGTTAGGAGGCAGGGTGGAGGCAGCCCCGGGAGGAGAGTGCTTCTGTGATGGGCTTGCTGCTTGAGCCTAGCTTTCACCCTGGAAGAATGTGCCTGGGATTGCCGGCCCTGCCCCAGCAGGGGGCTGGAGAGAAGCTGGGGCTCAGCAGAGCTCTTAAGGTAGCCCAGGCTGATGGGCTGCACACCGCCACCTGAGAATACATGGTGACCGTCTTAATCCTCTGAGTTTTGGAAGTTTGTTAAACAGCATTTTTTGGCATGCAGCATTAGTTGACAATAATCACAGCATGTCACACTGCACTATGGGGCACACCTCATATTGGTTTCTCTACTTAATTTAATGATTGTTTAGTTAAGCTCAACCACCCAGATACCAAAGAACCATCAAAGGAGATGCTGACAAATACAGCACATAAAAGGGGAACATATGCAAGACCAGCTAGATGGCTCCTACTTCCTTTCTCTATCATAAAACTCTTGTCTAAGGTGTTATTAAAAATGAATAAATAAATCATACCACTGTGATTGGGCTGAGCACATTCTGTGAGAGATGCTGTTGGTGACCTATCCCCATCCCCACCCACAACTTTTTCTCCCAAGTCTGTTTCCATGGTTGTTCTATGGATGCCTTTCAGACCTAGTCAGGGCCAATAGGATATAAAAGCAGAAATACCCAGGTGGGGGCTTCTAGGGTAAAGAAAATCTTTTTAAATAAAAAGACTCTAGTGGCATGCCCCTTCAGCCACACCCATCCTCCCTGCCTCAGCCCAAGGGCAGCAGACATTTTTTTGTGACCATGAGTTGACACGTGAGGAGAAGGCCAAGAGATAAACAGTGGCTCTACCGTCATTGAACTTCTCAATCAAGGCCAGCAGCATGCTGTTTTGCAGGCTCCTAAGTATGTCTGAAAATGACCTCCTCCTTAAGTCAGTCCTCTGTTACCTGCTGCTTTTATAAGCCTCTCTATTGTACTTTAGAGCAAACAAAAAGAAAAAGTCCAGATATACCATGGCACGGAGTCCCTGTGTTAAGTTTATTAGCCTAGTTATTCCCCAAATCATCATTATATAATATCTATCACTACCAAATCCCCCCAACACCTTTATTAACTGAAAATAAAAGCATTAATACTTGAACTAAATTGGCAAATTTCTAAGTTTTTTTCTGTATTCAAAGAAACAAACAATGCTTTAAGATTAGGGTATAGACCTTTGGTGATTGTGAACAAAAGAAAATTTTCTAGAGTGATAAAGATGAAGTGCTTTTGGAAAGGTTATCCATATATCAGAAGGTTAAAACATCAATATCAAATAGTCAGGAAAATTTAGACGTACTGTAAGATACAATTAACTTGTCTTCAGAGTATTACAGGTTCTCCTGTAAGCCTAATTGTGCACTCTTTCCATGGCTTTCTTGTATTCGCAGTAGAGATTAGGAAATCGTTAGCTTAGTCATTAATTGGTAAAGATTTCTTTCCACCAGTGAATTTTCATTGAATATTAACACATGATTAACCCCACCTCACACATCAAGAGAAATGATGTGAAACCATGTGAAACCCTGGCAATATTCTGTGACTGTTGAAACCTGCTAAATAATTCCAGATCATAGATCCAATGCCTTTGTTCAAATATTAAAATTATGTTCTTCTATTTCATGATAGAAACATGAGTGATGCAATTATAGCGTTTATAAGCCTCACCCCAGGAAGAGGTCAATAGAAACCAACACGATCCTTGATTTCTTTTCTCTAAGTCTCTGAAATAGCTAAGGATTTAAGTTACATATGTCATGTATATTTGATTGACACCATAAGGTTTTCATCTAAATTCGAAACCTAACTCTGTTTGGATATATTTGAACATTCTTATTGCATTTAGTCATGAGACTTGAATTCTGATAAGCTACAATGTGTGATGTGGCTAGATCATACCAAACAGGTTACTTCTGAAATTAGTTTGAATCAATAATCCAAAAAGGGAGGGGGCTGTGCAGAAAAGGCTATTTTGCTTTAGTTCTGTTGTGAAATAAAATCAAAACCATCAAAATGAAAATTCCCCTCATCACAAATATAATTTGCAATCTATACTGGATATACAAGAGAAATAGATAGCAGCTAAAACAGACAGATAAAGCCACATGAAGGAGCTAAAGGCAAAAGGAAACTAGTGATAGAAACAGAATGTAGAACAGCGGGCAGCCCAGCCAACACAGAGAAAATGTGAATAAGCACATTTGGTAACCAACCTCCAATCATGGACGCCTGCTGAACAAGATGCTTCCTCTTCATTAATCTGCTAGAAAATAGAAGGTCTACTTGTCCCATGTCGGAGAGATAGGGGATGAGTACCTAGGCAAAGAAATCATTTCTTTTCCTTTAAAGATAATAGGATTGCAGGATGATGGACAGGAAGGAGGGGAAAGAGAGGCACTAGCTCTTACTTGATCTGCATCCCCAATGTCAGTCAGGTAACAACTGGGAAAATAAAATGCAAACTCTTATTTTGTCTGGAATCTGTGTCCTTCACTAAATCCCCAAATGACAAAGCACCGAGGTGGGAGAAGGAGATGATGGCATTAATAAGAGAGATAGAGAATATCCCACTTCTTTTTGCATTGATTGTGGAAACTTATTATTACTGTGTTATTCCTGGTAGCCAGGCCTAAATGGGACGTCACAGATGTGGGTTCACATTCTTAAGGATATTTGCTCAAAAGATGCCATCCCTTCCTCTCCCCCATAAAAGTTGCTGTATGTTGAAGCTGTTAAAAAGAGATAACAGGCCCAAAATGGAGTCATTCATGCTAAGCCCAAACCAAGACTTAATACCTAACCCAACTGAAGTTTCAGCTTCTTCCAGGAATATAATCCTAACTGGTCAGTCTCGAATTTCCTCGTCAAGGCCAGTGAGGTAATCTACTTTCTAGACCTTTTGCATCCCCTAACGGAAGGTGACCTTGCCCGAAACAATTTGCTCTTTTCCCCCTTCTGCCCATAAAAGTCTTACATTTTGTTCAGCTCCTCGGAGCTTCTTTCTATCTGCTAGATGGGATGCTGCTTGATTCATGAATCTTTGAATACAGCCAATTAGATTTTCAAATTTCTCAGCTGAATTTTGTTTTTTAACAAAGCTCTATGTAAAAATCAGAGCATTGAAATGCCATTCAGGATTAGTTCTCAAGGGGGAGCAGTCAAAAGAGGAGGAAACAGGAATTGAGGCATAATTCTCCTTTCTTTCTGCTTTCTTGCAAAAGTCCAAGATCTTTGAATGAAGAAAAGAGCCATGGACTCAAAGAGTATACAGTCAGGCAGACCAGAGTCCCCACATGGAGACTTAGCTTTGTTATTTCCTTTTTTAAGGAGATTTTGTGCTTGAATAGTCATGAGAGGCGAGTATGACGTGGCCACTGGATGTCTCTCTTCAGTTTCATTTTTCTTCCCATCATCAGCTCCCAGAATTCCAGACAGACCAAACCCTGCTTTCCTTTGAAATCCACTCAGTCTCTTGTGGTGGGCACTTACTGGGCCCTAAGAAAACCCACCTCTTACCTGCCACCCTGCCACCCCATACTTCTGGTCCTCTCACATGACCCAGCACTCTTTCCTCCAGAAACTTCCCTCAACCAGGCAGACTTCAGTGCTCTCTTCTGTCTGCGTCCTTAGTATCTTGAGAATGCATCCATTTCAGCCATTTCATAAGTTGGCATACTAAACAGTCATTCCAAGACGGTTAATTAACTTAAAGACAAGAACTTAAATATTTCATCTTTTTATCCTGAATAGCCAATACATAAAAGGTGCTCTAAAACATACATTTTTTAGTGAGCAAAAGAGTTGTTTTTTCTTTTTTTTATGTTATATTTGATACCAGTTCCCTTCTTAACCAAAGGAAAAAAAAATGCTTATTGATTAAATCCAATTGACAGCCCATTTCTCACCCCTGATGTTTACTTGGTAAGTTCTCCATCTGTGTTAAGATTGTAGAAATAGATTTTGATAATAGTTTAGTATAATTTTCTAGATGATGGGTTGTTGGGGACAGACTCTGACTTATCAGTTTGTCTCTTTGTATTTAAATCGTATTCTTCCTCAATAAAAGAGCTGTGGGTTGATCTCAGGAATGCAACAAAAATCCAACTCCTACAGAAGAAGAAGAAAGCTACCAAATGAGGCAAGAGAACAGTGTCTGGGCATCTCAGGGTGTAGCCCAGTTCTTTCTCGGAGATATTAAGATGTCATTGGCTGTTCTGCAAAGACAGTCCAAATGTGCGCTTGCTTCAGTCTCAGTTCATGCAAATCAGCCAGTTATCCATTTCCTAAACACTGACTCCTTAGGGAAACTGGTGCAGCTTGGTAGTCATCTGATCATCATTTCTGTCACCAATAAGCCTGATAAGAGTCAGTTGGAGTCCAGCTCCACCATTTCCTTTCCAAAAAAAAAAAAAAAAAAATTTTTAATCAGGCCTCCGTTTACATCATACAAGATCCTCATGGGGTTGCAATTTTCTCTTTCTCTCTTTCATTGAGCATCAGTTCTGTTTTTATACCTGGATCAAGAATTAGCCCAGGAGAATGAGGATTCTTATTTGAATCACAGATATTAAGTTGGGACTGCTAATATTCAATCAATGCTTAGAGAAACCAGTTTCAGGAACACCTTGTGTTGGCTGCTCACCATGTTTAGGATTGAGAAGTAGGACACAAATCTTCATTGTCCTGGGTGAGACCAGTCCTGTAAGTTTTGTGGAGTGAGTATGGGTTTTCCATAGGAAGAAGTCACTGGGAAGAAGTGGTCACTTCTGGTGACATCTGGCAGCAGCCCCAGAATTCCAGTCCCCAAGAAGAAACTCTAAGGATGCCTCCACAGCAAGGCAGGTTCCAGAGTCTCCGTTATACACATCCAGCTCCAGGAGAAGCACAGAGAAAGCAGCAACACCTCTCCCTAATGGCATGGCTAACTGACACATTTTTAAACTAAAATATGTTACTAACTAGCACTCTGCATCCCTCCCTCTTCCAATCCCAACATAAAAATAAAGACACAGTTTTGTCTTATGAAGCATTGACCCAATCAGTAAATATTGGTCTGACCATGACTAACTGAAATGGGGCTGATGTTGACAGAGAGGAAGAGCTCCCGATAAATAGCAAGAGTGGTATCCCCAAACCCATTACCCAAGTTATTCGGTAGTTAACACCTTAAAAAATCCACCTTCCGATTTCACAGATTTCTTTTCTACTGCATGTCAGAGCAGAGCAGAGTGTATGTGGAACAGATGGTCCTCATGTACACACCCCATACTTAGTGTCGTGCCAAGCTTATGCTTCCTTCACTTTCTTCATGAAAACAGGCATGCTGAAAATATGTTTGCGGATGGCACAGAAATGCTGTGCACATTTTAGCCGTCATGGCAAAGCAGGAAAAATTCAGAGCCATAACAAGTAAAAACAAAAACCACTGAAAAGTAATTTTTCCCTCCACCAGGCAATAATCATTTCCATGCCCGAACATGGCAAGTCACAAATGCATTGTGTTAAGTGCCATTCAAAGAAAAGAGGGGTGGGTATTATGGCATCAAGACAGAAAATCTTGGAATGGGATCAGGCATCTCATGCTGTAACAAAGGGTGTTCAATTCTTGTCAATTTCAGAAAGCAGGCCTGTGCTTCCATGGTGAGGGAAGCAGTAAAGGAAGAAGAAAACGAGTTGGCTTATTAAATGTCACCTAGTTTTGCACTTTTGTGTCTGCCCAGAAAATTGCAATTGGCCTCTTTTTTGCTCTAATATTTTATATCATGTAAAGCACAATCCCATTAGGCAGTTTAGACCCGTGAATTGAATAAATATTATAATTAACAAAGAAAAATTAAAATATTAAAAATAATAATAGCTGCTGTACTCTCAAGCTATTATTTAGCTTGCCAAACCACATCCCCTCTGAGTCCATTTGTGGACCCCCTCTCTGTTTTGTGGATTATCCTGAAATTAACAATGGACCTCAAAAAACCAGGCATCTGTAATCTCATATCCTACACAGTAAAGGTTTGCTCATAGGAAGCCTTATGCTAGATATTGTATCAGCAACATATACAAGGCAAGTTCCTTTCTCTAAATTGTTTAGCCCCATGGATCACTAACCTATCATGATACTTAGATTTGGAAGAGATCTTAGAGATCAATTCATTCTTGTCTTCCAAAGTATGAGACTCCTAAGCAATAGACTGTCCACCTATGTCACAACTCATGACACTTCCAGAGATAGCCAACTCCCTGCCAACTTTTATTTCAGTTTGGTTTCATTAGTTCAAGAAATAACCACTTACCACCTTCTGGGACCCAAATCCTTTTTGAGCAGTGCAAATATAAAAAGAAATAATGAAGAAGTCCTGCCCTCAAGGAGCTCAGAGTTAGGGAGCCCAAGCCTAGTTACAGAGCTTGACAAATAAACAATTTCAATGCAATGTGATAACTATTGTGGGAAAGGAAATTCTACTGTGGTCATTTTTCAGCATACTCTTCACTTTTCCTTATGACCTTTACCTAAGCTTGTAATTAATTACATATTTATCACTATAATTATCCGTTTAATTACTGTCTCCCCTGTTAAAAGGTAAGCTTCATGAAAGAGGAAACTAAATCTGTTCAGCAGTTATCTCTAGAGCTCAGGGTCTCAAACACATCGTAAATCTGTGTTGAATAAATGTGAATGATTGATGAAATTTAGAAGGGCACTTTACCCAAGTGAGACACTGGTGAGATAAGGATGTTCCAAGTGGACAAGCAACATCTGCAAAGGTGGGAGATGAGGGGAACACTTTAAGGAGTCACCAGTATTTCAGCTTGGAAGGTACTTAGAGCAAGACATGAGGAAGCCTAGAGATCAGGCTGAACAGGAAATGGCCTGAAATACAAAGAATCTTTATGTTGTCCTAAGGAATTTGGATTTCTTTCTGATTACAACAAGGATCCAAGAAGAGACTGCAAGCAGGAGAGTGACATCATCAGCTCACATTTTGGAGGGATTGGTCTGGCAAGATGGTGGAGCATGGGTAGGGGAGAGTGAAGTAGAAGCTGCTATGGTGCACAGAGGCCATGCATGTGAAGGTAGAGGGAAGAGGGTCTTCCAACAAGTAAAAATGATCCTATGTGGGAGATGTGAGGACTTATCACTGCCTCCCAGAGTTCTGCCTTGGGAGAACTAAAACAGTGATACAAAATACTGTAGTAAGTTTTTCTGTTTCTCAGAGAAGATGTTATATTGAAGTTCTCTTTGAACCTACAGATAAATGGTAATTATATAATTCTGAGTTCAGTAAAGAGATGTAAGCTACAGAAAGCGATTTGGGAGTGATCAATATATAGATAATAATTAAAACCCAAGCAGGAACGATATCCCAGCAAAGCATGTGTAGATGAGATGAGTGCCAAAGAATGAGGACAGTAAGAAGGCGTTACTAAGACACTAAGAAAGAGCAGTGAGAGTGTTAGGAAAAAACAAAACAAAAAAAAAAACGAAACAAAATAAAAAAACCCAGAGCAGAACAGCATTAAGGAAATCATGACAGGAAAGAATTCAGAAAGACAGAGAATGCAAGAGAAAGCAGTTAACTGTGTCAATATAGCAGGGTGGGAAGGTAGGACCAGGGCTGGAAAATCTTTATCATTATATTAAAAATTTAAGTCCTAGGTGATTTTGATGATGGCCATTGAGAGAAGTGAAAAAAAGGGGAAGCCAGAAAGCTGTCTTTTATTTCAGGGCCAGCTCTACATAGTATAATACTGTCTATTCATTATTCTAAATCAAGTTTTCCCTTCATATAGATAGTTAAGTGTCTGGGGAGGAAGGGAGTGCGAATTTTATGAGTTTCAATGAAGAACTATAGTAAATATTTTATTTTGTTTCAACAAATATTTATCAAGCATCTGCTATGTGTCAAGCTCTCTGCTAGGTGTTAGAGACACAAAGATGAATAAGCCATGATCCCTGCCCCAAAGGGGCTCAAAATACATTTAGGGAGACACAAATACACACTTCAATATGGTAAATGCTACAGTAAAAGTATATATAGATGGTGTGGTAATAGAAAAGATGCAATCGATGGCTTTGCCTAGGCTAGTCAGGAACAGAGGTTGCAGAGAAGAAAGGGCACTCTTAATGGGACCTGGAAGAATTGATAAGATAATATAGGCATACCTCTGTTTAGTGCAAGGTATATGTTTCTGAAAATGAATGAACTAATGAATGATTAAGCAATATGAGCTGTTTTTGTGGCACAGTCCCCATGGTAATGCATCATACACAAACCAGCTATGGAATTCTCCTTAAATGCCCTCAAGCATGACAAATTTCAAGCCATAATTTTATTCACATGCCATTCATACAATAGTAGAGCAATCCTCCCAAGCCATAGGGATCTATATGATGTTTTTTTTATAAGGTAAAAGTACTTCTCCCAATCGTTAACTTTTTGCTGATCTCTGCTTTCTAATTAATTGACTGTTACTTTGAATGTGCCACAGAACATATAAAACTTCATGGTATAGTTTCTTGGCAATTTTGTAGTACCTCCAGCAGTACCACTTTTATTCATTGTCAGCTATGACTGGTCAGAACTATTTACCAAAAGATAAATAATGGAAGAAAGAGAGACTAAGGAGGAGTAAAGGTGGAATTGAAATAGAACAGTATAACAGCGCCTGGGTGGCTAAGTTGGTTGAGCATCCAACTCTTGGTTTTGTCTCAGGTCATGGTCTCGGGGCATGAGATCAAGCCCCACATCTGGCTCTACGCTCAGTGCAAAATCTGCTCGAGATTCTCTTCTTCACCCTCTCCCTCCCCCTCTGGCCCTCCCCCCACTCACGTGCTCTTTCTCTCTCTCTCTCAAATAAATAAATAAATAAAATCCTTTTAAAAAAATAAAATTGAAGTTAAAATAAAACAGTATAGCATCATTAAAGTGAAGCATCTTGTGAAAAGTTCCTTGCTTCTCACTGGCTGAGAGCCTAGACTAACCATTAGTCACATTAATACATTAGATGATAGATAGATGATAGATAGATAGATAGATAAAAAGAATGTAGAAGCATGAATATATAATATATTTCTGAGATAAAGAGCACTCTAATGAATGTGTATTGTATAGGGCAGCAGTAACTGTGAGATGCAGAAAATAGAAGACAACTAAATCCCAGCATGTATAAGCATATGTATTCATGAAAGCAAAACGAACCATGAGAGACTATGGACTCTGAGAAACAAACCGAGGGTTCTAGAGGGGAGGGAGTGGGGGGATGGGTTAGCCTGGTGATGGGTATTAAAGAGGGCACGTACTGCATGGAGCACTGGGTGTTATACACAAACAATGAATCATGGAACACTACATCAAAAACCAGTGATGTAATGTATGGTGATTAACATAACATAATAAAAAATAAATAAATAAAACTTAAGAAAAAAAAAAAGAAAGTAACTGTGTAAGAAGCCAGTATGGCCAGAGTGGAGTTTGCATGGCACAGAGGGGTAAGAGATAAAACGGGGAAAATATTAAGTTCTTTGTAGATTGTGAATGTTGCTGTATGTTATCCTAAAAAGTATAAGCAATATTATACAGCAAGAAGTAGCCTTCAAATTTTAAATAGAAAGATGGCACAATCACTAATGCTGATGGAAATATGGAGAAATTATTGGAGGCTGGACAGGTGAAGGCAGGGAGACCAGCTGGGAAGTTGACAGACCCTGAGAGCCTGACCAAAGCCCAGGACAGCAGGATTGAAAGAGGCTGGGTGTGTACTACTGGATGCCTAGGGGATAAGAGAGTTCCTTCACATAAGGTAATTGAAAGTCAAAGATTCCCGGTAGTGGAACTGAAGAGCAGTCTCTCCAACCAACAGAAACACAAAAGGGCCTCAAGGAAGTCAGCTTCAATCACAGTTCAATCCTGGAGAGTTCCAACACTAGATCACAGCAACTGTCTCAATCCAGTAAGTTATTACTTCTCTCCCTTCCTTCCCACCCAAAAGAACAATTCAACCCTAGAGAATCCAGAAGCAACCTGGTCTCTGGAAGAGGGGATCCTGTACTTACACAAGGCAATGAGAAGTCTAGCTCATCTCACTCACTCCCTGCAGAATGCCAACCTGAAACAGGCCCCAGCTAGGGAAGGGAAGATACTTTATCTTCACATAAAGTCAGTATTTTATTATTGCACTGAACTAGATATACCATTAATAAAGGGACACATTTTTAGTGACTAGAAGTAACAGGAAAATTTTTTTATCTGTAACCAAAAAAAGTCATGGCACTCACTTTAGATTTTAGCCTAAGATCAGAGAAAAATGAATTCTCCAGTGCAGGTCTGAATGGGCAGTGGCAGAAAGATCAAGTAGTTTTAGGAGTAATCTTCCAGCCCTTTTGTTCATATAAAGCAAGCACCACCAAGTTTAAGAAATAAATTATTACTAAATAGTTCAAGTCTTCTGACTTCTCTTTCTCTTCTCATTTCTCTCTCTCCACCAGATAACTACCCTTCTGAATTTGATGTTTATAATTTACATTATTTTCCTTTGACTACATATATGTCAATTGCTTAAAAATATATACAAAATTGTTTGCAAAGTTTTGTACTTTATATCAGTGGTGTCATACTCTATATATTTTTAAGCAACTAGTTTTTCCAGGAAATCATAATTACGGATTCTATAACTGTAATTGTGTAGAATATTCACTAGGGTTAGCATAGCATACTGTACCTATTGTTTATGGATATTTAAGTTGTTTCTGTTTTCTTGCTCTTATGAATAATGGTGCTCTGAACATTCTTGAACTTACTTTCATTTTTTTATGTTCAAGAATTTCTTTAGAATAGGTACATAACAGTGAAATTATTGGCTCTGTCTTTTTCCACCTATATTATATAGAATGTGATTAATCACATCCTTGGTTAATGATACCTCTCATCATTATAATTTGTTCATGCCTACCTGCTTTTATTTGGTTAGCTTAAGCTAGTTCCTTATAAAAAATACATGTAAAGAATATGGTCCCCTTATCTCATGACCTTGCCTCTCCTTACCCCAAAGTAATCATTAATCTGAATCCTATTATTATCATTCCCTTGCTTTCTTTTTACTGTTGTATTTTTAACTGAATAAAATGGAAAAACAGCATATCAAAATTTTCAAGATACAGCTAAAGTAATACCAAGAGGGAAACTTTTAGCACTATAAGCCTATATTAGCAAAAAAGAAGGTCTAAGACCAGTGACCTCAGTTCATTGGGGGGGGGAGCAAATGAAACCCAAAGTAAGCTGAAGAGATTATAAAGATCACAGCACAAATTTATAAAATAGAAAAAAAAAAATAGAGAATATCAATGAAACCAAAAGTTGGGTTTTTTTTTAATGAAATCAATAAAATTGATACATTTCTGTTCAAGCTAATTAGGAAAAAAAGAGAAAAGACAAAAATTACTGATATCATAAATGAGCAGTGATATCATTACAGATTTTACAAGACTGATGAGACAATATTATGGACAACTTTGTGTCAGTAAATTCAATAACTGAGACAAAGTGGACAAATTCCCTGAATGAGACAAACTACCAAACACACTCAAGAAGGAACAAATAACCTAATAGCCTTATACATATTTTTAAAGTGAATTTCTATTAAAAATTTTTTGACAAAGAGAGCTGAAGATGCCTTTACTGGTAAATTCTACCAAACATAAAGAGGAATAATATAAATTCTACACAAACTCTGGCAGACAATCAAAGAGGAGGTAGCCTTCTCAACTCATCCTGCAAGGCCAGCATTACTCTCATACCAAAACCAGACAAAGACAACAGAAAGAAACTAGACTAATATCTTTCATGAACAAAGATACAAACAGTCTTACAAAATGTTAGCAAATTAAATCCAACAATACATGAAAAGTATATTACATTGTGACAAAGTTGGATTCTTCCCAGGAATAAAAACATTTGAAATTGATTAACATTTGAAAATCTATCATGTTATTTACCACATCAGCAGACTAAAAGGGAAAAGTGATAAGATTCTCTCAGTGGATGCAAAAAAGGTATTTGACAAAATTTACAACCATTTCTGATTTTTTTTTAAATGAATTACTTAGTAATAAATATGAAAATATGAAAGGCATGTTCAACAAGAACTATAAAACGTTGCTAAGAGATATTAAAGACCTAGAAAAAAATATATACTATCTTCATGGATTGAAAGGGTTAATGTTGTTAAGATATTAGTTCTCTCCAAATTGATCTATAGATTAAATGCAATCCCAATCGAAAACCTAGCAGCTTTTTGGTAGAAATTGACAAGCTGATTTTAAAAGTTCCATGGAGGGGCGCCTGGGTGGCTCAGTCGTTAAGCGTCTGCCTTCGGCTCAGGTCATGATCCCAGGGTCCTGGGATCGAGCCCCACATCGGGCTCCCTGCTCTGCCTGCTTCTCCCTTTCCCACTCCCCCTGCTTGTGTTCCTTCTCTCGCTGTGTCTCTCTCTGTCAAATAAATAAATAAAATCTTTTAAAAAATAAAAAAAATAAAAAATAATAATAAAAGTTCCATGGAAAAGCAAAGGCAATAGAAAAGCCAAAAATTACATTGAAAAACAACAGAGTTGGAGGACTTACACTAACTCACTACAAGATTTATCTAAAGTCTTGAAACTTATGTACTTATAAAGCTTGTTTATTGTAGTTTATTTACTTATAAAGCTATAAACAGTAGTAAAGAGAGCATGGTGTTGGGGTCAAGATAGACAAATAGATTGATGAAACAAAATAGAATCCACAAATAGAATCACAATCAAGCCAACTGATTTTTGACAACCGTGAAAGGCAATTCGGTTGAAAAAATAATAGTCTTTTCAATAAATGGTCCTGAAAATATTGAGTACATATATATGCAAGAAGAAGCAGCAGCAGAAGTTCAATCTATACCTCACATCATATAAAAAAAAAAAAAACTCAAAATGGATTTTCGACCTAAATGTAAGAACTAAAATTGTAAGCTTTCTAGAAAAAAATCTAGGCGATCTTCATGATCTTGGATTAGGCAAAGATTTCTTAGATGCCCACCCAAAACAAGATCTATTTTTCTAAAGAAAAAATGCTTGCTAAAAGACACTGTTAAAAGAATGAAAAGACAAGGCATAGTCTCGGAGAAAATATTTGCAAATCAGATATCTGATAAAGAACTTGTATGCAGATTATATAAAGAATTCTCAAAACTTAAGAAGAAAAGAAACAACCTAAAAAAGTGGGATAAAAGTGTGGACAGACACTTCAATAAAGAAGATATATGTTAGCTATTAAGCACTTGAAAAAACATTCATCATCATTTGTCATTACATAAATTTAAATTAAAACCACAATGAAATACCACTACATACCCATTAGAATGGCTAAAATTAAAAAGGCTGACCATGCCAAGAGCTGGTGAAGATATGGAAGAGCTGGAATTCTTATACATGACTGTGAGAATGTAAAATGGAAAACAGATTTTTTTTTTAGTTTCTTATAGAGTTAAACATAAATTCTGCCACATATACAGCCATTCTACTTTTAGATATTTACTAAAGAGAAAAAAAAAAAAGCATATGTCCTTGTAAAGATGTGTTCACAAATGTTCATAACAGCTTTACTTGTAATAGCCAAGAACTGGAACAACTCAAAGACCCAGCAACAGGTGAATGGGTAAACAGACCAAGGTAAATACTATTCAGCAATAAAGCGGAATTAACTCATCGATGTAAGCAACAATGTAGATGAAACTCAAAATAATCATGGTGAATGTAAGAAGCCAGACTTTTAAAAAATGTATATTGTGTGTTTTCATTTATATAAAATTCTAGGAAATAAAAGCTAATTTGTAGTGACAGAAAGCAGATCAGTGCCTGCCTGGACAGAGGTAGGTGGGTAATAGATAGGAGGGGTGGAGGTAAGGGGCATTAAGAAAACTTTGGGGGCAATGGATATGTTTATTATCTTGATAGTGATAATGATTTCATGGAATATATATTATCAAAACTTATCAAATTGTATACTTTAAGCATGTGCAATTTGTTGTAAGTTGAACTACTAAGACAATTCCCATTATGAGAGTGTATTTATTCCCATTATGAGGATGTAATCATTCATCTATTCTTCTAATTCTCTTAAATTTTCTATTATATATTTAGAGGCATGTGATCAGTTGCATACTTTATAATTATTATATATATTCCTGTTTAATTGAACTATATATCATTATAGTATGGCTATAGTATGGCTATAGGGTGGGGACTGATAAGGTCCCCTAAGAACCATATCCCCTTTTGTCCATGGTAATAGAATGTGTAGTTTGGTGTGTAGCCCAGAATAAAGACTTTTCCCAGGATCCTTTCCCAGGATCTTTTCAATTTAATTGTGACCATTTGGTAAAGTTTTGACGAGTGGGTATGAATGAAATGAGCATAACTTCCCCTTTGGTCTTTAAAGAGAAAAGATATTCTCATTTCCTCCTTTCTAACATACTGTTATTTGAGCATAAGGTAGAGTAACAAAAATGGGAAGAACTTGGACCCTCATACATCCTTGTGGAACAAAGCTATCATATTAGCCCTGGACTTCCTACCTCCAGATTATTATCAGAGAGAAAGAGAGAGAGATACAGAGAAAGAGAAATACTTCTGTATTGTCCACCCCACAGTGATTTGGGATCTCTATTTTCTGCCAAACCTATATCCTATTATAGAATTTGATACCTGTACTAGAGTAGCTCTCATAATAAACCCTAAAATATAAAGTGATCAGAAGCTCTCAAATATTAGAACTTGGAAAGATGATGAATCTTTTGCTGTTAAAAAAATTTATTTCAACTTCAGCCAGTGGTATCTTAAAAGGCAGACAGTATCCTTAAGGATGTAGCAAAAAGAAGAAATATAGGGAAAATTCAAAATGGTGGTGGTTACTATTTTTCCTCACTCTCAGCAAAGTTCTTTAGAAAAGATAAATTCAGGATAGAATAATTCAGTTTACAAGTAGAAGAGAACTCTGAAAAAAAAAAAAGAAAAAGAGCTTTTTGTCTATGGTCTTCAGTAGAAGCACACTTGGAATTTAGCCATTTGGAGCCTTGTATGGTTGCAAAAGCCAATCACTCTTTGTTCCCCAGATGTATTAAGCTCTTACAAGTGATAGAATCAAAGCTGAAATGTACATGCCTTGTAAGTTAATTTTCAACTTATGTAATATTTGAAGCAAGTATGGTCAGAGCAACAAAAAGATGTTTATAAAAATATAAGAATCAGAAATAATTTAGAAAAAGCATCTAGGATAGCTTCATAATTTCTGTACAATCAAATAAAAGGAAAACTTAAAAATTAAAATTAAAAAATAAATAAGTAATATAGAATAATTCATGTGGTATTAACTTACTTAATATTTTATTTTCAGTGAACAATTTGCTTTATTGATGCATTGTGTTTGAAGCCCAGCAGTATAAATTGTGACATTTCACAATACCTAAACTCTGATGAAATTATTAGCGTGTCATAACAAGTCAAGTAGAAAAATCATAGAGAGACTGTTAACAATTTAATAGTTCTAGTTCATGGGGGAATGCTAATCCCACTGAAGTACAGAAATTATGGTTATTATGATTAAGAACATATAAGAAGAGAAATAGGAAATGTGAAATTCACATTAAAACTATGATATAAAATGCAATTATTATAAAGTGACAGCAAGTCGTGCAGTAAAATTAAGCTAACTTTTCTCAGAAACTATTACCTTGTGAGTCTAAACATTTATATAGTTATTTGTCCCACAGGGAGAGTACTTGGCACTCCCATGTGGATTGACCGTAGCACCATATGTTAGTTACTTCAGGATGCAGAAAGCACCGTCAATAGTCCTCCCAGATGTCTTCTGCACCTTCTTACAATTTTTAGGAACCTCCCTACTGCCTTCCCTGCGTGTTCCCTTTCTTGTCTGAGTAGCTTCTCATGCCAGTGGAGTAGCTTTGCCCACAAGCACAAAGAGGGGGAGTGCTGGAAATTTATAACCATGAAGGAGGCTCTGAGCCAATGACCGATCTATGAGGACCGATGAAAGCTCAGCTCCAGGCTGTTGCAGGGGGGTAACTGATGCAGAGCTTACACTCCGGAGATGCCACTACCAGAAGAGACAGAAGCAACCCTCCACAGTACTTGTCCTGAAATTGCCTCTTTTCTTGGCTGCTTCCCTTTTCTCCTGTTCTTTTCCAACTCCTCCTTTGCTAGTTTCTCCAAGGAGCACTTCCTCAATAAATCATTTGCACAGGAATCTGCCTTTCATGGCTTGCTTCTGGGAAACCTGACTTAGGACTAAGCTTGGACAGCAACAACAAGTAGTAGTTTGGGGTGGGATTAGAGCAGTTGGGTTATGTTAGTTCTAACAATACAATAATAATGTAAAATTTAAATTAACAATTGAAAAAGAACTAATGGATGGAATAATTCATAGAATTGATACTGAAGCATTTTTAAGAAAAATGATTATAAGACTGAATAAAAAAGACCGTAGAAAACTATAGTATAGCCTTTAAGTAAAGAGCCATTTCCATTGGAAAGCAATCAGATGCTCTGGGCTACGGGTTAGTAACTTATTTCTAAGAAAATTTGTGTTATGGTAGCATAGATGTGGTTATTTGTGCTACACCATGCAAAGCAGTACACAATAATCAGGCACCTCTAAAGTGGGGATTCTCAACCTCCACAAGATTGACATTGTAAGCCAGGTAATTCTTTATTGTTGGAAGGTGCTGTGTGCATCACAGGATGTTAGGAAGCATCCTTAGCCTCTACCCACTAGATCTCAGTGGCACTCCCACCGAGTCATGACAATCAAAAATATCTCCAGACATGACTAGACATCCCATGGAAGCAAAACCACTGTTCTTAAGTGATCTCTTTGCCCAAGAGGATCGATCAAATCATTTGTGATGAAGAATCTAGTAGATACACAAATTTGAAGTAAAAAACATGAAATTAATAGGTTTGTTTTGATTTCTACTACCTTATAAATTTACAGGCCATTTGGTTTATAGAAAAAAATTCTAAATTAAGGCATAATAATTTTTGTACTTTATTGGTTCATAAGATTGTTTTTTAAAGAAATCCCGACCGATTCAATGGCAAAGCTACTTCATACAGAATTGCAGAATTAATCACGTAGAGATAGTTGTGATATTTTTTCAAATGGAACTCTTGCCAATATATATTTAAACTCTGATCATAAAGATGTGAACACTTTTCTATCAGTTTCCAGTTATTGAAATGGACATGATTCCTAACAATCTTTTCAGATATAGGCTAGACATAAATGTTTTTCACAGTTGTCTGTAAGATATAGTATAGTACATGAACTACTTCTTTTGTAAAAAAGTTCATCAGATTACTCAGAATTTTCAGGAGTAGTGGGAGGTGGAGGGGTGAAGAGAGGATTACCAAAGGGACAGTTACCTGGATTTCAGCAAGACATTGATAGGAAAGGAAAATATGGGTTGGAAAATATAGTTAATTGGTTTATATCCAAAAAATGTACACTGTTGAATCAATATCAACTCAAAAGGGTTAAGGCGGTATAAAACAAATCAATGTGTGTGCAGCCCTCTGTCATTCAAAGGTATATCAATGATTTCAAAGAAGACCTAGAAAGCATGCTTATCAAGTTTGCAGATACAAAGTTTAAAGAAATTTGGATATATTAGATGACAGAATAAAATTTTAAATATCTGAAAAATGTATCTCATTTAGCAAAATGAAAAGAAAGAAAGAAATGGAGAACTCAACATATCAGCTTCAAAATAAGAGGCTCTTTTTAACATTTTCCTCTGTCAGCGGCAGGATCCAACCTCACAGCTCCTGTACTACATTCAGGGAATCCGCAGGTTCTCCAGTCTCGTCTGGAAGCCTGGCTGGAATCCGTGACTTCTACTCCACAGGTGGCATCACTGCCCAACTGAGGCCTCATTAGTGTGTCTGGTTGCCATAGATGCCTATCTCATCCTCTTTTAACCATGCCCGATCTGAATCCATCCTAACACAGCAGCCAGAGAGCTCTCTCTAAGACACACAGTGGACCACCTATATCTCTGGCTGAAAACCCAGATACAGTCTCCTGGAGCTTAGAAGAAAATCCTATAGCAACTGCCTCTACTTCCTTCTCCAGGCTCTCCTGTCACTCATGTCTCATGCTTTACTGTCTATTAATATCAAATGACAGATAGTTTTGTCTGTCAAATATGTTATTTCTTGCCTCCATGAGTTCACTCGGGTAGCGCTGTCTATAATGACCTTCCCATATTTACTCATGGGGCTAAAACTTACTCATCCATCATGACTTAATTCAGGCATGAGTTCCTCCAGAAAACCTCCCCTGACTTCCTAGGTTAGAGAGACAATTTCTTCTTTTCTCCATTCCCTCTCATTACACTCTTCCTCATGCATTTGTCAGAGTCAAGGGTCAAGTTTATTTTATTTTTCAGTATGCTAGTGGGAGAAGTTTCAAGTGTGCTGAGGAGAGGTATCAACACTTGGAATCTTTATTAGTTTGCAAGGCTGCCATAACAATATACTACAGACTAGGTGACTTAAAAAACAAATTGTTTTCTCACAGCTCGGGAAGCTAGAGGTCCAAGATCACAGTGTGGGCGGGTTTGGTTTTGAGGTTCCCAGGCCTCTTTCATTTGGCTTACAGATGGCTGCCTTCTCCCTGGGTCCTCAGATGGCCTCTCCTCTGTGCACGTGTACCCATGGCATCTCTGAGTCTTCATTTCCTTGTCTTAGAAGAACACCAGTCAGATTAGTTTAGGGCCATCCTAATTTTAACTTCAATCACTTATTTAAAGGGTCTATCTTCAAATACAGTTACATTCTAAAATACTAGGGATTCGGGCTTCAACATACGAATTTTGAGGTGACACAATCAGCCCATAACAGAGTCCAAGTGGGATTGGTCAATTTTTGACCTCTCTTCTTCCCAGAAGCAGGGAGAGGGAAGATTTATCCCAGCGCCTGCTCCCTCACAGCAAAAGTCCGCCATTCCTCCTTCTCCACACTATCATGGTCAGAGGCTAGAGAGGTGGGGAAGAAATGGTGATCTGAGCCTGCCTAAGAGAGGTTCAAACTTGTTTTTTGTTTGTTTGTTTGTTTGTTTGTTTGTTTTTGCCAAGACAAGTCACTCCTCTGACTCTTCTTCCATATGAATGAAGTAAGGTCTTCACCAATTTATTCTACTCCAGCCTCTGGCACAGTTAAAATGAAGTTTCCATGTAAAATTGATAACACCAGCTAGACAATTCATCCCACATTTATTTCAACAGCTCTGCTATCTTAATACGATTATCCCCATTTTACAGACAAGGAAACTGAGGCTACAGAGGATTGTGGTTTTCCAAGATTGCACACTCATGAGTGGCAGACCTGGGATTTGAACCGCAGTCTACGTAATCCCTGCACTCCTTCTGATATGTCATACATCTCCTTGACACCCAGAAAGTCCTTAAACATTTTTACTGAATTGAGAATTACACCAACAACAGTGTAGCTCTTCCTAAATTTATTTGCCTATAAACATAATAACATAATTGTGCTTTAAATAAAATATCTTTGGTCCAAATAAAATAACTAAAAATAACAGATCATAAGATCTTGGTGGATATATATGCTTAGATTTAAAAATGATCACTTGTGCCTGGGTGGTGGTGTTGGTTAAGCTGCCAATGCTTGGTTTCGGCTCAGGTCATAATCTCAGGGTCATGAGATCGAGCCCCTCATGCAGAGTGGAGAGCCCCTCAAGCAGAGTGGAGAGTCTGCTTCAGATTCTTTCTCTGTCTCTTTCTGCCTCTCCCGCTCATGTTCTCTCTCTCTCTCTCTCAAATAAATAATAATAATAAAAGAGAATGACTTGCTATTAGAAATTTAATCTATTTTTTTTGAATTTTACATTTTATTTAACTTTAATTCTTTTTTTTATTATGTTATGTTAATCACCATACATTACATCATTAGTTTTTGATGTAGTGTTCCATGATTCATTGTTTGCGTATAACACCCAGTGCTCCATGCAGTATGTGCCCTCTTTAATACCCATCACCAGGCTAACCCATCCCCCCACCCTCCTCCCCTCTAGAACCCTCCGTTTGTTTCTCAGAGTCCATAGTTTCTCATGGTTCATCTCCCCCTCCGATTTCCCCCCTTTCATTTTTCTCTTGAAATTTAATCTGTTTTAATTTTTTGTTTTGACACAGCAAATATACCAAAAGAAAGAAGTTTAACCAATTTTCTTTCACTTAGGACAAAAATGAACAAAATAAAGCAAAATAAATATAAAGTAAATCATTTTCCATTTCATATTTATTATAAAATTCCAGCATTTAAAAATATAAATATGATCTTGGGGTGAAAATCCATTTTATCTCTGGTTGCCCCTTGGGGCCAATTTGCTTTCCATGGGATAGGGAGGGATCCCTTTTGCTTTCAGAGTTGTCCATTCTAACTAGGTTGTATTTATCTGCAAATTAATAGATGCTAATTCAGGCTCTCAACAATCTGTAAACTTTCGGTCTCTCCTTTCTGCTGTCTTTGTGGTTTAGCATGGAATGTGGGTTTTGTTTTCAGATCAACTGTTGCTTACTCAGCATGCTAGTGTGCTGTACAGTGATGAACCGTCAAGCTTGTTCTTTCCGTTTTCCACAGTATTACAGTGGTTACTACTTTTTTTTTTTTTTTTTTTTTTTACCAATGGAGATCTTCTTTACATCTAAGAAGATCTTCTCAAGGTTGGGGGCGCCTGGGTGGCTCAGATGGTTAAGTATCTGCCTTCAGCTCGGGTCATAATCCCGGGGTCCTGGGATTGAGCCCCACATCAGGCTCTCTGCTCAGCAGGGAGTCTGCTTCTCCCTCTCCCTCTGCCTCTCCCCCTACTCATGCTCTCTCTCTCTCTCTGTATCTCTGTGTCTCAAATGAATAAATAAACTCTTAAAAAAAAATGGCAATCACTTAAAAAAAAAAAGATCTTCTCAAGGTTGAATTTGTCGCCAAGGGGAAGGAGATCTTGAGCTAACTTTATTCCATGGAAAAGAAAGGAGAAAAAAAAAAGTAGAGGACTTACCAAAAGTTTTGCTTAAAATTCTAGACTTTTAATTATGCTGCTGAATTTAAGAACGTAGGAAATACATCTTGTTTCTGAATGAATTAAAAGCTGAAGCCATTCCAAATTGTTTTGAGCCATGTTTTCACAATGTTAATTTATTTAAGCTGTTCAGCCCTCATCTCAGATCACATCCATCATAATAATGGTAACACTTTTAGATCTAGGACACAATTTGTCATTTAAAAGAAATGCATGGAATGCTATATTTAAGACACCTTATTTTAAATTTCAACAAATCTCTAAAGTAAATATCCCCTGCCCTCCAGCTCCATTTGTTAATTCTCCATTAAAATGCATCTTTTTCTCACTGTTCTAATGAGCATACCCACCCATTTACCATGAAATCATTATTAAATATTGATCAGCACCCTAGCTTCAACCAAAAGTATGGTTATGTAGTTAATCATAGCTTCAAAGAGAAGCTTTTGTATTTTAAACACATTGTGGAACTTTCTAAAGCAAATCATGTAAAGATTAGTCCTTAGATTTTAAACTATGCCTTTAAACTTCAAATTAAGTGGGAAAAAAAAAAAACCCTCTGATAGTAGCAATAGGATAATGAGGAAATTAAAAATATGCCATAGAAAAATGAGGGAGATTTCTCTTGAAAAATAACTCGGAAGGGAGGGAGGCGGTGTATGCTCTGAAGCCTTCATGCCTGGCTTCAAATCTCTGCCCAGTACTCACCCAAAAGGCAATACTGGGCAATTCACTTAAGCTCCTTGTGCCTCCATGTCTTCATTGGTAAAATGGTGGTAAAATATACTTTTTATTTCATGAGTTATTGTGAAGGTTAAATGAATTAACACAGATAAAGGCTTTAAACAATGTCTTTGTTTTCTTTGCTCAATTAATGTTAGTCATATTATCATAACTATTGGCAAACACTTTGGGAATTGTCAGAAGTATAAGTTAGATTTAACATTGAATGGATCCTATGAATTAAAGTAGGATCCATAGTGGAAATCATAGGAAGACAGATTTGAACTCTAAGACGTGAAATTGGAATAGGCTGCCTTGGGGGATGAAGTGTATTTCCTATCTCCTGTGATTTTTAAGTCAGGGCTGGATAGCCACAGGATGGGAAGGTTAGGGGGAGAATGGATGAACTAAATTTTAAATTCTGTCCAATCCTGAATTTCTATGTTTTACCTCAAGGCAACTGCTATCATCTAATGGGCTTTACTTCTCACACTGTACACATTTTGTACTAATGAATATACCTCCTTCCTCCTCTAGATTGAGGGTCCTTGATGATGAGATCACTGTCAGATTCATCATTATTTATCTTTTCTTGCCAGCAAATTTACACCTTATTCACAGCAGTGGCTCAATAGTCTGTGTTTAAATAATTAAACATACATCTCTGTATCCATCAGCAGGCTATTCTCCAGAAAATCATCCAGCCTACCTATCCTTGCCAGTAATGCCCTCATGTCAGGGGTCTTTGAGGTAATAATGAGGTTTATGATATCTTATGTGGTTTTATTTTACATTTATTGGTTGCTACAAGTAGTTAGTAGATGGATTTTATACAGTGATTCTAGAGAAGTTAATTTAGATAGATGCTCAATGCAATCATGGGTGGATCCCAGGCTCTTTAAATTCCAAGTGCTCAAGGTCTGATTTTCTCATTTAGAACCCTGACCAAAACTGAGAGAAGCAGTTAGTCAACATTATTGAGGGCTAAAAGCTAAAACCAGAAAAGGCACTAGTTGCTATATACAATAGTGCAAAAAGGGAGAAATAAGCATTGGTTCTCTTCCCCAGAAAAACAGATCCTCCCTAATTTTATGGGCTAAAATTATCAAACCCAAAACATAGAGAGTCCAGACAAAAATAGGAAGGCAGGACAAGAGAGTTAGATATGAAGAAGGAGATTTTCAGAGAAGCAGGTGGGTCATCTGCACCAAGGTGATGGTGCTAATAAGTCCAAAACCTATGCAATTGGCAGATGGTTTAGCAAGATGGCAGGCTATCTAGTGAGTAGAATCTTGGCCACCTCCTACTTAGAATTACTACTAAGAACCAAAGTTCCACTTTATTAATAGCTTCAAGAATGTTAGACACTCCAGTAAAGAGTTCTAATAAAGTAAAATGGATGTGCATCCTTCCCTCAGTATCCAAAATATAAGTCTTGGAGTTTTACCATTTTCACTCTCTGGTTGGAAAGATGTCAAAAAGAAAGAGGTAAATTAAGGTGTCTGAGTCAGCAGAGCAGAAGAGGTAGGAAGCCAGAAAGGGAGTGGAAGACATTGAACATGCAGTGATCATACAAAAGCATAGCCAGGCTAATATATGGGATTCTGAGCTTGTATTCATATGACACATGTTTCATGAAGCCCCTTCCATGGATTGCATTCTCCAGGTGAAGAAGACACTGAAAGTATCCTGACCTCATCAGAGCTTAAAATCTAGTGGGGATAGTGAACAAGGTAGGGTATAGAATTCAGCTCCCACTGATATCCATCTGCCTTGTTTACAGCATCTAGTAGCCATGAGGTGATACATTTGACTGAATAGACCAACGCTAAGTCATTACTCAAGTAGCCTGGCTTCTATTTGTAACATTATTGATGCTTTAAAATTCACTAAATTACAGCCAGATCATGGAGGTGCACTGAAGCCATGCTCAAAACTTTCTGAACCTTTACTGAAATTGTTTAGGGCCTCTCCAAGAGGCTATAAGAACAGCAGTAAAATTCTAAGTAGTTTTCTTTATAACCTGTAACTAAATACAGACTGTAACAATGATTAATTTTTTTAATATTCTTAGTGTTTCAAGACTGTTATATTAATAAGGCCATCATGCATCAGTGCTGTATTCCAACGGAACTATTAGTCTCTGTACCAGGTTAGTGTAATTACAGCCTAATGGTTTACATCATTATAAAAACACTAAATATTTTACTAAACTGAGTACAGTATATAAAAATTAATTTAAATGGCTGCAGGCTTGAAACAGTAGAATCAATGATAAAAAAATTCTTTAATTTCAAATAAGAAAACAAAAATATGAAAGGGGAATATTTATTTCAAATAATCTGAAGAGTAATAAAAATATAAAGATTTTTAAAATAAAAATCTAATGGCGTCTTGTCATATCTTGATCCTGTCTTATAAAGCAGTCTTCTTCATTAACATTGGGAAAGGATAAGGTTTCTAAAACTGTGCCCTTAAGAATCTTTTGCTTTTGTGTGGCCATGATAACTCCTTTGTGAGAGATTAGAGGAAACATGCAGGTACCACTGGTAAGAGGCTCCCCAATATATGCCTCACAAATGCATCATAGTATTGGCGAACTTTAATGGTCTTTTTATTAATTTAAATGTCAAATACTAAAATGAGAAATTTCCCATATGCGGGGATACAAATATTCAGTAAATACAGGTTCATTGATTAGATAGTATATGTGAAGAAAGAAATTAGGGGACGGGAAGGGCTGACAGTAAAATCAAAGAAGACTAATAATAAATTATCCTAATAACAAATATTCTAATTTTAAATATAACAACATTTAATATGGCAAAAAATAGAATTAATGCTGATGACACTTAGCAAGTTTGTTTAGTTGCCTTGAAGACTCTCTACATTTTTATCAAACCCTTGTAAACACTAAGGTAGAAGTCTTCCTTTCTCTTCTGCAGGAAGATTCCATCCTTAACATCAGTGTTCTTACTACATGAGATGACTAATTTTAATGTGTAAACTCGACTGAGCCAAGGGGTGCCCAGAGTAAACATTATTTCTGGGTGTGTCTGTGACAGTGTTTCCAGATGAGATTAACATTTGAATCAGTGGACTCAGGAAAGTAGATTGCGTTCCCCAATGTGGGTGGTCACATTTCAATCTGTCAAGGGCATCAATAGAACAAAAAGACAGAGAAAGGAAGAATTTGCTCTTTTTGCTTCCTCCCTGCCTGTTGAGCTGGGACATCTGTCTTCTGTCCTTGTACTGGGATTCATATTGCTCCCCCTAGTTCTCAGGCCTCTGAACTTGCACTAAATTACATCACTGGCTTTTCCTGGGTCTCCAGCATGCAGATGGCAGATCGTGGGACTTCTCAACCTCCATAACTATGTGAGCCAATTCCTCATAATTATTCCAATTCCTCATATATATATACCTATATATTTTATTCCAATTCCATATATATATATATATATATACACACACACACACATATATATATATATCCTACCGGTTCTGTTTCTCTGGAGAACTCTAATATACTACACAACCTCACCTCATTGAAAATCTGGTTCTCATTCTGTGGAATTTACCAAAGTCAGCCCAATATATCAATTTGCAAATATGCCACCTGTATGGTTTAGAAGGTTTCAAGTTGTAATCCACCTTTAATTATTTACTTCAAGGGGTTGGTTTTACTTATGTTTCTATGAATTTTTAATAGCTCCCATTGTGTGCGTAGATACCAGAAATGACAGACTTTGATTGCTTTTTTTTACACCTGACTCAACTGCTAAAACCCTTTACAGTGGCAACTGGTTTTAAATCTCCTTGGGCATTTGCAGCATTGACAAGAAGTTAAAGCTTGTTCATCAAAGAGCAGCTTCACCTCCCCAACACAGAGATGGGAGGAGAGTTCCAGTACATTCAGGCCCAAATTAGGTCCTATCTTGGACCTCTTGGAGAAAGTACCACCTAACCGTTTTAGAAGTTAATACCAAGGAACTTGTATGAACCACCTCAGTCAATCGCAAAAATTCATTCCCAGCATAGCAGACAAAGCAGAGCATCCCTCAGTTTTCTTTCAAATCTAATGAGAAAATGATTACTCACTTTGCAGTCTCTATTGGAGCAATGGTGTTGGGGGCTAGGAAGAATACTGCCCGGTGAATTCCTACTATTCTGAGCTACCACACCTGCCCTACCCCCTAACTAGCTGCAAAACACAGAGAACCCCTTACCTTTGGTGGGTCACCTGCTCCCAGAGAGCTTAGATGGAGTACTGCCTCCCTCTACCATATTACAGGGTATGAAAAGATGACTCTAGCTAAGATCTAATTAGGCTTATGATTGTAAGTGTCCATTTTTCTTATTTTCATTGGAATCAGGTAAACAAAAACTTACTATCATATTGTGAAAGCTTGGGGTGAATTAAAATGTTGATTTTTTAAAAATCGTATAATGATTTTGAGATTTTGTTGATTTCTCTTGTTCTTTAAAAGTTCGTTAGACCTAGCAAAACCAGTTTCTATCTAAGAGGAGTCCAAACTTAGATTATTCTCTTGGAACTGAGATTACAAAGTATAATTTCTTCATGTACCTTTTACAAAAAATATTCTAATAGGGGGCGCCTGGGTGGCTCAGTTGGTTGAGCAGCTGCCTTCGGCTCAGGTCATGATCCTGGAGTCCCTGGATCAAGTCCCACATCGGGCTCCCTGCTCAGTGAGGAGTCTGCTTCTCCCTCTGATCCTCCCCCTCTCATGCTCTCTGTCTCCCATTCTCTCTCTCAGATAAATAAATAAAATCTTAAAAAAAAAAAAAAAATTCTAATAGGTCTTAAGGTGACTCCCACTCTCCCCAGCTCCTTTCTTGCTAACACTCCCTTGTGAGCAGAAGTGACTGGGAGATGAAAATGGAACACAGGTCTCTGAAATCAAGGAGAATGAGCTTCACGACTGAGGATGGACCATTTAAGACCAGGATGTGTTGATCAGATTTGAAAGGAACTTCTACAGTGGATGAGGGAAAGGTGTTTAAACACCTGAACTCACCCTGGATCTTTAAAGCAATAATCTAATTTTTAGCAGTAGCAACTCTTTCACAGGTGTAGGAAGAATGTTTACTTCCATTGAACTAATTTGTTCTAAATTGAGAAAACATTTAGGAACTAAAAAAACAAAGAGGCTCCTCTTTTCCCAGAACCGGAATAAAAAGAAAAAGGAGAACAAGACTACAACCTGCAGTTTAATATTTCAACTTTTTCTCCACTGAGCTGACTAAATGGTGTCCATTTTATTTTGTTTCTTAAAAAGTACAATTCCCAAGTGTGACTAAAATAATAAATATACATACTTATTTTGCTAAGAAGTAATTAAAGATGTCATTTGCTGACAAAAACAAATGTACAACTAATACATAAAACTTGTTATTTTTGGTTAAATAAACATTTTGCATGCCTTATTTTGGGAGATGGTTGTTAATACATCTTAATACACCAGGGGAAAACTACCTCTGAATTAGGACATAACTGGCCTTTCCTCCCAGAGAATTTAAAAGTCTCTGTTTCAATTGATTTTAATAATTCCTCAAAAAAGGAAAAAAAAAAAAAGAAAACCCACCCTACTCCATTTTCTTTGTAACTGCAAGAGTAGTGTGAAAAAAATAAATGCTTTAAAATGTACAGCACATATCTTCTGAGAAAAAACTCAGCATTTAGGCATCTATCTGCATTGTAAACAACATGAGCTTATAGGAGTTGGCTTTTCATAAGAACCACATTTTAAAATGCAGTTTTTGTGCCTAATGATTTAAATAAAAATTTAAATAAAATCCACTGTGTTCACATTTCCCCATCCCTCTCCCCACCTCCCACGATACTTTTCTCATGAGAAATAACCTAAATCTCTTTAGCTTTTCCTCAAAGGACCCATTTTCTAAACTAATCATTTTCAGTCATTCTCTTTTGAGCTCTCCCCAAGTTTTCTACATCTTGCCTCAAACAAAGGGTCTCAAATTGGACCCTGTACTCCCATAAAATCCTGATGAATGCTGATCATAGGAGAGTCTCCTCATGGTCGCTCCTTCTCGTAGAAGGAAACAGTCTTGATCTTACAACTTCCTCAGCCATTAGAAGCTAATACCAACTCTGACTCAATTTTGGGATAATGGGGGTATGGTATCTAATTTTTCACCTCTCCATTTAAACTCCTAAGTCTTAATAATAGTAAATGCAGCTATTTCTCAAACACCCCCTGAGTGCCAAGCCCTGGGCTAAGTACTTTAACTGCCTTTTGAAATATTTAAATATTGCCATTATCCCTGTTGTGCAGAAGAGGTTAAATAAGCTCCCCAAGGTCACAGAATCTGTGGGAAGGTGGGGATTCAATTACAAGTTTTGCTAATTCTTTTTTTTATTTTATATTTTGTTATTATTATTATTATATTATTATTTTAGAAAGGGAGAGAGTGAGCTCCCCAGCATGGAGTTCAACGCAGGGCTCAATCTTAGGACCTGAAATCATGACCTGAAATTAAGTCACAGCTTAACCATTTGAGCCACCCAGGTGCCCCCAGGTTTAGCTGATTCTAAAGCCCAGTCATGGTGTGCCTGGGTGGCTCAGTCAGGTAAGCAGTGGACTCTTGATTTTGGCTCAGGTCATGATCTCAGGGTTCTAAGATGAAGCCCCACGTAGGCCTCCGCACTCAGCGGGCAGTCTGCTTGAGGATTTTCTCTCCCTCTCCTTCTTTTCCTCCCACTGCTCAGCACTCTCTCCCTCCCTCTAAGGGAGCCCACATCGGCCGTCATCAGGTCCTCCGGCCGTGCTGCCCTGAAGAGTGTAAGATGTTCGCCTGTGCCAAGCTGGCCTGCACCCCCGCTCTGATCCGAGCTGGATCCAGAGTTGCCTACAGACCAATTTCTGCGTCAGTGTTATCTCGACCAGAGGCTAGGACTGGAGAGGCCTCTATGGTATTTAATGGGGCCCAGAATGGTGTGTCTCAACTAATCCAAAGGGAGTTTCAGACCAGTGCAATCAGGAGAGACATTGCTGAGATGTGAACAGACATTTTTCCAAAGAAGACATCCAAATGGCCAACAGACACATGAAAAAGTGTTCAACATTGCTCGGCATCAGGGAAATCCAAATCAAAACCTCCATGAGGTACCACCTCACACCAGTCAGAATGGCTAAAATTAACAAGTCAGGAAACGATAGATGTTGGTGAAGATGCGGAGAAAGAGGAACCCTCCTACACTGTTGGTGGGAATGCAAGATGGTGCAGCCACTCTGGAAAACAGTATAGAGTTCTTCAAAAAGTTGAAAATAGAGCTACCATACGACCCAGCAATTGCACTACTGGGTATTTACCCCAAAGATACAAATGTAGGGGTCTGAAGGGGTACGTGCACCCTGATGTTTATAGCAGCAATGCCCACAATAGCCAAACTATAGAAAGAGCCAAGATGTCCATCCACAGATGACTAAAAAAGATGTGGTATATATATATATATATATATATGTATATATATATATA